>NC_058081.1:178157508-178457508 GCF_014858855.1 Bufo gargarizans
ACTCTGGCTGGATATGAAAGTCACCAATACGCATGAGACAGATGTAACCCTAGCAGAGTGGCCCAGCTCAGGGGGGAGACCAGAACCCTGGGAACCTGAGTCCAAAGGGCCAGCAGTAGGGGTGACAGCCACTTCGGTGGAGGAGGGGGAGACAACCCCGCTAAGTGTGATGGTAGGAGACGTGGAGGACTTGCCGCCGGGTCCGGATTTGGCAGACCTCAACGTCTCCGGAGATAATTTTGGTACAGCCCAGCACCAGGACCCAACTCTGTCTCGAGCCTGGGAAAATGTAGTAGGGGTTGAGGGTGAGCCGCAACAACTGGGGGCCGAGTCTATGTTCCCCCGTTTTGTGGTTAAACAGGAGATGCTGTACCAAGTAAATCAACTACGGGGTGAGCATATTGAACAGCTGGTGGTGCCCAAGGCGTATCACAAGCTCGTGTTGGATTTAGCTCACCAACATGTTCTTGGGGGACACCTGAGCCAGCAGAAAACGCAAGACCGGATTCTACAGAGGTTCTACTGGCCCAGTGTGTTCAGAGAGGTAGAAGAGTATTGTAAGTCTTGCCCAACCTGCCAGATAACCAGCCCCAAACCACATTTCCATAGTCCCCTGGTCCCTCTCCCGATTATTGAGGTTCCATTCGAGCGGATCGCTATGGATCTAATAGGCCCAATACTGAAGTCAGCTAGAGGGCACCAGCACATCCTGGTCATCCTCGACTACGCCACGCGGTACCCGGAGGCGGTGCCACTACGTCATACGTCAGCTAAACTCATAGCTAAGGAGTTGATGGAAATGTTTTCTAGAGTGGGTCTGCCTAAGGAGGTTCTAACTGACCAAGGGACCCCATTTATGTCTAAGGTCATGAGAGAACTCTGTAAGTTACTCCACATAAAACAATTATGGACATCCGTGTATCATCCGCAAACGGATGGCCTGGTAGAGAGGTTTAACCAGACGCTAAAAAATATGTTGTAAAGAGCGGCATCTAAGGATAAGAGGGGCTGGAACCTCCTTCTGCCCTATCTCATGTTCGCAGTGCGAGAAGTGCCCCAGGCCTCTACCGGGTTCTCGCCCTTCGAACTGCTATACAGCAGACACCCTCGTGGTTTATTGGATGTCGCCAAAGAGGCGTAGGAACAACAAACCACACCGCACAAAAGTGTTGTTGAGTACGTCAACCAGATGCAGGGACAGATGGAAACAGTGTTACCTCTGGTTAGGGAGCATATGGAGGCAGCGCAGCGAGCCCATTGTAGGGTCTATAATCGGCAGGCTCGGGTCCGGAAATTTTACCCGGGTGTTGGTTCTGGTACCGACTGTAGACAGTAAGCTCCTAGCTAGGTGGCAGGGGCCCTACGAAATTGAAAATATTGAAGAGGTAGATTACAAAGTACACCAGCCAGGGAGGCGAAAGTCGCAGCAGGTGTACCATGTGAATCTGCTCAAGCCGTGGAAGGAAAGGGAAACCTTTACGGAAGACAGCCCACAACCAGGGTTTCTAGGGGAAGCGGTTTCGGCCCCTCGGTCTGAAGCAGGGGAAGCGGCTGCCACCATGAATTGCTGACAGCCTCTCCTCTAAACAGGCTCAGGAAGCCAGGGAGTTCATTAGTCGGAACACAGATGCGTTCTCAGACCTCCCTGGACGCATGTCCGTAATCCAGCATGACATTATCACTGAGCCTCAGGCGAAATTCCGGTTAAAACCGTACCGGGTACCCGAGGCTCGGCTACAAGCTATCACAGAGGAAGTGCAACTAATGCTCCAGCTGGATGTCATTAAAGAGTCAAAAAGTGAGTGGGCCAGTCCGATAGTATTAATACCCAAGCCAGACGGGACATTGTGGTTCTGTAATGACTTCCGCAAACTTAATGAGGTGTCCAAGTTTGACGCGTATCCCATGCCCCGAGTGGATGAGCTTATTAAAAAGTTGGGCCAAGCCCGGTACTTTTCTGTGTTGGACCTCACCAAAGGGTACTGGCAGGTACCCTTGACGGAGGCTGCCAAAGAAAAATCGGCTTTCGTCACACCAGAGGGGCTGTATCAGTACAAGGTATTACCCTTTGGTCTACATGGCGCTTCCGCCACGTTTCAAAGGTTAATGGATATTGTACTCTGTCCACATCGTCGATAAACTTTGGTGTACCTGGACGATATCGTTGTCCATAGCACCGACTGGGAAAGTCACTTATCTAAAGTACAGGCTGTAGTGGACTCTCTTAGGAAGGCTGGCTTAACCGCTAACCCAAAAAAGTGCTCGATAAGGTTAGAAGAGACCAAGTACCTGGGGTATGTCATTGGGCGCGGAATGATCAAACCTCAGGTGAACAAAATTGAAGCAATTAGGAATTGGCCCCGACCTGTCACTACTCGGCAAGTAAAGTCGTTTCTGGGTATGGTGGGGTACTATATGAGGTTTGTCCCCAATTTTGCTACAGTCGCCGCACCATTGACAGGCCTTTTGAAGGGACGCAAGTCAGTGACGGTCCACTGGAATGAGCAGGCGGAAAAGGCTTTCTCTGCTTTGAAGTCAGCCCTGTGTAGGGCCCCGGTTTTGGTCACGCCCGACTTCAAAAGGGAGTTTATAGTGCAGACCGATGCCTCCGAGGTAGGTCTTGATGCTGTACTATCTCAAGATATTGACGGGGAGGAGCATCCCGTTGTCTTCCTCAGATGGAAGCTCACCCCAGCCGAGACTAGGTACCTTCTTTTGGGGAGAAGGTTCCGTCTTGTGACCGACCACTCCCCTTTGAAATGGATGAGCCAGGCTAAAGAGAGGAATGCTCGGGTCACCAGGTGGTTCTTATCTTTGCGAAATTTTAAGTTTTCCGTGGAACACAGGGCAGGCAGGTAACAGGGAAACGCTGATGCCCTGTCCCGTTTACACTGTCTGGCAAGTGTTCACCCCCTCAGGGTTGAACAAAGGGGGGAGGTATGTAAGAAGGAACAAGGAGCCGTCATTGACGGAAGATACGTGTCACCGAGGTTCCTGGCCTCGGTGAGGTAAGAACTGGATTTTTTTTCTGAAGTGTCAGTTCTGCAGTGCAGTCTGACACTTCAGCTGTCGGAATGGCTGTAAAGCCAATCCGGGCCGGTTCTTATTGGGAGCAGCCAAAGAGCAGGGTGGGTGGCTGTTCCCCACGTTCCAGGCTGGGGTTTGGCTGGGATATAAAAACCCAGCCAGCATGTTCAGCTGTGTGGATTATCCTCCATCTGCTAGTGGAGTGCTGGCAGTCTGGGTGTTGGAGCGTGTGCGTTTGGGCCTGGACTAGGCCTGCTACATTGTTTGTGGACAAAAGCACGTGGACTACTGCTTCCTTCAAGGACTTATGTGCTATAGCCTAGTGTGAACAAACACCAGACTCAAGGTGACAGTTTTTTCTTGAAACTGTTATTTTGTCACTTTACGTCTGTGTGAATAAAACACTGCACTATTTAAGTTAGACATTGTCATTGCCTCTGTACTGCGTCCGCAAGCCTGTCTACCAGAGCAAATCCCCAGTCACCAAAAATGTAATCTGTCAGTTTAAACAAAAACTAATCAGTTTTAGTTTTCTAACTTTTTTTAATTCTATTTTCTGAACATGATTATGAGGACTGCCATCTTGACAAAAAATTGCATTACAGTAGCCACATGATCCATAGACACAATGGACAGGACCCCATTGACTTCTATGGGAGAGTTTTCTGGGCATGCTCTGTGACCTGTGCAGAGGTCATTGTACAAGGAAAGAATAGATAAGCTTTGACAATCACCTATTGTGAATGGTGGATCCTGTCTTATCTATACACAGAGGTAATATCATTACAGGCAGGATTAAAATTACAGATAAGCAGGTAACTGCAGTAAAATGATTTCTACAGACCAAGAAGTAATGCCAATTATTAGGCTTAGTGGCCAGTGCGAAAACAACAGGATTTTAAAATTTTTGTGAAAAATAAACTAACATCATTAATAATAACATCATCAAAATTCTTTAAAAATATGATGGACATAAAAATGTGATTTAAACAAAGGGTCATTTTCTGATGTCACATTCCTTTTAAGGCTACTTTCACACTTGCGTTTGGTGCGGATCCGTCTTGGATCTGCACAGACGGATCCGCACCGATAATACAACCGCATGCATCCGTTCAGAATGGATCCGTTTGTATTAGCTTTAACATTGCCATTTTCTATTGTGTCAGTGAAAACTGATCCGTCCCCATTGACTTACAGTGTGTGTGTCAGGATGGATCCGTTTGCCTCCGCATCGTCAGGCAGACACCAAAACACTGTAAGCAGCGTTTTGGTGTACGCCTCCAAAGCGGAATGGAGGCGGAACGGAGGCAAACTGATGCATTCTGAATGGATCCTTATCCATTCAGAATGCATTAGGGAAAAACTGATCTGTTTTGGACTGCTTGTGAGAGCCCTGAACGGTTCTCACAAACGGAATCCAAAATGCCAGTGTGAAAGTAGCCTAAAACACATGTGCTTATCTTTATCAGTGGAGCTCATCAGTCACTAGGATAATCTTGACTTTATTGCCTCTGGATCACCCACAGCCTTCTTATGACTCCTTGACTCCCTCTTGGGAAGGTGGTCGGTCTTATACTACATATTGTAAGCAAGTCACTTCAGATATAGGGGCCTGTGTGCCTCTGTCAGTGTGATGTGTCTTGGTTTCATTTGGTTATAAGTACCTGTTCTTATCAATATTCTACAATAATTACCGTATGTTCTTATGACACTGGGGCATTAGATAAAGTAACACTCCACCCGGTTTAACATGTTCTCGACCTACAGTATCATTTTGGAGAGCTCTGTGTCAGTCATTCTGGTCTCAGTACTGAACACATATTAAACCTGATCAACAAAGATGTGATCAGCACTGTATCCCTGTATTAACAGTATGGTCCTGTTGGTCTGGAACTAAAAGTCTCAGCATGCCGCACCCATGTAATTTTCTAAGCATGCGCTTGTGCTGCTGGCACAAGTGCTGATAAGAGCAGGACCTCAACAGTTGATATCACTGTTTAAATTGCCAG
Organism: Bufo gargarizans; assembly: GCF_014858855.1. Classification (NCBI taxonomy): domain Eukaryota; kingdom Metazoa; phylum Chordata; class Amphibia; order Anura; family Bufonidae; genus Bufo; species Bufo gargarizans. Next base: position 178,162,545 of record NC_058081.1, read on the forward strand.
GGTGAAATGGAGCTGAAATAATGGTATACACATCACAGAAATATGTGATGTAGTATATTCTGGCCAATGAGGTGTTAAATTGCTGGCTACCCATCATTACAATATTCTGTCTCAGAGTATAGCCACATGGTCAGGTTTCCTGATGCAGTTTCGGAGATTGCTTAACTGAAAGTTACTGCCTCTTGCCATTGTGAATAATAATCCATAACGCAGCAGTACTGCTGTTTTTTGTACAGGTGCAGTTGTATCTGCAACACACAGGTGAAATCCTTCTGCACACTTGTGCTTTATTCCAGCTTAGGGCGGGTTCGCACTTGCGTTAGGGTATTCCATTATAGGTTCCATTTATAACAGAATATAACAGAATTCTCGGATGGAATGCAAAACGGAAGCCTTTAACAACTTAAGGACCCTGCCATTTTTCACCTTAAAGGAGTTCTGCAGTTTGTTTAAACTGATGATCTATGTATATGGACAGGAGTTTCAAGTTTAACATGTTACTGGTTCACTGGACTTTGTATCACATGTACCGTATGGAAAAGTTATGGATCTCTTGTTCATTGCTATAACGCTTTTTCTTCAAGGTGAATACAAATGCAACTAGAACAAAGCGCATCATAGCAAGAAGGGATGGAAGAAATGGTTAGAGCCCCTCACCTCCTTGTGTTGTGCTGAGGGCACAACAAATGGCATGTACAGTATAGTTAGTTGGGAACGCAGCCATGAAACCCCTCCAGATGCCGGCGTGATCAGATCAAGCAGTGGAAGACAGAAGAGGACAGACGGGAGCTTCACAGTGGCGTAGGCCAGGTAAATAGTGTATGTACTTCAAGCAATTATTTTTATTCTTATTTCTACAGGTTATAAAAGCACACCTGGTGTATCTCCCCGAAAAGTACTGCTTTTATAACCTGTAAAAATAAGAATAAAAAGAATTGCTTGAAGAACATATACTTATTGTGAAGCTCCCATCTGTCCTTTTCTGTTTTCTTCAAGATGAGAAGGTACATTCTTGGTGGTAATGTGTTAAGTTGCTGGCTGCAGCTTGGTACAATATTACAGCATGTCATATGAGCCAGTGTTCTTGGTGCGACTCAGTCAGAGGTTGTACCACAAAAATATTCTAATTTTTTTTACATTATTTGTATATATAGAGATGCCTGGAGGTGTATAAACTCCTATTTAAATGTGCCTGTTTTCCATCCACAGGCTACATTTAGGTGCACCTGCGAGGCCTGGGCCATATCAGCCAGCCTTTAGTGGGACTCGCAGACTCCTCCCTCCTCCCATTGCCAGCATGGTTACATGCTGGAGGTAACTGGTGAGTTGTCTGTGATTAGGACCTCACGCTCCTGTAATTTGCTCACTGGCCCCTGGTATTGCCCATACGGCACAGGTAAGTGAGTGTTAGGTCCCAAGCTACTTAAGAAACCTTGGCGCGGTGCTCGGGCTCAGATATGTCCTCCACAGTAGGATATGTTGGCTAATCTCTCAATTTTAAAATTAGCTTGAGGGTTTAGTAAGACCGCAGAGTGCACCTGTCTTTGCTATTATTATATTATACATTTTTTTTTACTCCAGCACCTGGTTCTGAATAATTTTGTAATTACATGCAATTAAAAATTTAGTATAGCCACGGAACTATTCAATAAAATATATCTGCATTGCACCGCCTGCTGTTTGAGAGAGCTGCAGAAGAAAGGAGACCTCCCTTGAGCTGTGATAAGGAAAAGGCTGCAGCAGAAAGAACACGCCACCATGTTGCTGGCCTTAAATAGATCTAGTAGAACAAACAGAGCAGTTAATGTGGGATCTCTGGTTCCATGTGGGTTGCAGGACTGGTTCTAGCTTTGTTAGATAGAGATTGTCATGTACTATATGATGTCTGATTTTCATTTTTTACATTAATCATGGGATAACCCTTCCATTGGAATAAAGCATAAGCATCCTGAAGTCTGGACCTTTTAACCTGCACCTGGTAGGAGAGGTCCTTGTATAAAACCATGCCTCTTCTACCAACCACATATTCTACACTGAGCCTACCCCTCCTGTTTCTTTTAGAAACTATGCTGCTGATCTTGAAGGAGGGACTGGCCTATGTTAAGCTTCCCTGTTGGAGGATGCCCACCTGGAAGATGTGGGGTTGACTTCCAGATAAAAAAAATAAAAAAAATGCCCCCCCCCAAAAAAAAAAATAACCAAGATATTGGGGGGCAGTCTATAAGCATATTGCACCAGAATTATGGCATAAAATGCGTAAAAAAATAATGGTGTTTTGATTTGCACCAAATATGTCAACTTTTTTATCCACTTTTCACCATAAAGAATGCCTCCTACCAGAAATGAGTTATAAGTGTCAAAGTGGGCGGGGCTATGAAATTGACGCATATTACGCCTCATTTATCGTCCTCTTATCGGTAGAAATGGCTCAAATTGTTGAGGACAATTAAGCCAGCTTATGCGGGTATTTTGTGTAAAAAGCCGCATTTATGGCATAAAGATGTGACTTTTTGTCAAAAAGTCGCATTTATGAAAAGAAAAATCAACTTGTCGTGGAAACAAGTGATAGGTGAGTAATAAAACAGGATGTATTTATTTTTATATGGTAGAAATGAACCAAACAATCAGTAAATTGACAATGTCACGAGGCCAAGACAAAGGTTGCAATTCTACCACACAAAATGTTGCAAATATGCGTCAAAAGTCGCAAATATGTTTCAAAAGTCGCAAGTTTGGTCTGGCAGGGGTGGCAGGGGTGGCTGAAATGGCGCATTTCAGTTTTAAAAAAGTTGCTTTTTGGTGCTATTGGCGTTTAAATGTCGCAAATCGAGAGAAATAGGCAGATAATCAAGTTTATATTTTAAAAAGTCACATTTTTTAAGTGGCATGCACCTTTTGATATATGAGGTGAAACAAATCACTACTTTTGATTTGTAATGTTAGTATTTTTTGGCGCAAATTACGCCATTATTGATAAATGTCCCTCATTGAGTTCATAGATTGGTGTAGACATAAAGAGAAAGTTATACAGCATGGGGAGCCTACGTTACAGTCCAACAGGCATTGCATTTCAGGATGTGGATAAATGTTTAGAAGTCTTCATCTCTTTTGTAAACTAGTTATTTAAACTTTGTATTAACATCCGATTGGAATTGTGCCCAAGAATGTATACTCTAATCATAAAGCATACTATGATAATAACCCTCAGAAATGTAAGTCACAGACAGGAATTAAAGGAATTGAGATGGTTTCATTAGACTGCTGAATGACCTTGGTCATATGATAATGGCCTTGGTTCCTGTATCTGCCATTTGATATGCCAGCTTAAATCCTTCCTGCTTCCATCATTTAGACAAAAGCATATCCATGTAATGAATCACTTTACGTAAAACTACATGAGGCTGGTGCTTTAATTAACTTATGATGTAAGATGTGGAAGAAAATATAGTTATGTTCCCGCAGAGGTTGCAAAAAGGCCACAAGCTGCACAGAAGACCATGCATTTGACTCGATGAAGTGATGAACTAATGAAGGATATTGCTGTTCAGGGGCAATGTGATTGAATAACCGCAAGGAAGCCAAACATACCGTATATTGCTAACAATGAAGAAAGGTCTTCTACAGCATGGCGAAAAAGATGATGTACGGCATATAGATTAGATTGAAAGGGATGCATCACCTATATTTTTTACTAGTGGAAATCCAATACTGCTAAATATTATTTTCATTGATCTGTTCTAATTTTATGATGGTAGATCTTAGGATTCTATTTTCTGCATTTGATTATGGGGGCAACTACCTTGTCAGAGCTGCTGTTAACAGCACACAGAGATATGCTTTACAAAAGCCACATAGACCACTTGCACTTGAAGACTTAAGATGATCAATGAATTCTATGGGGGTGTGCGCTATGCATGATCTGTGATCTTTGTATCTTTCTATCTGTCTAATCTATCTATCCCTCCTATATATACAGTACAGACCAAAAGTTTGGACATACCTTCTCATTCAAAGAGTTTTCTTTATTTTCATGACTATGAAAATTGTAGATTCACACTGAAGGCATCAAAACTATGAATTAACACATGTGGAATTATATACATAACAAAAAAGTGTGAAACAACTGAAAATATATCATATTCTAGATTCTTCAAAGTAGCCACCTCTTGCTTTGATTACTGCTTTGCACACTCTTGGCATTCTCTTGATTAGCTTCAAGAGGTAGTCACCTGAAATGGTTTTCACTTCACAGGTGTGCCCTGTCAGGTTTAATAAGTGGGATTTCTTGCCTTATAAATGGGGTTGGGACCATCAGTTGCGTTGTGGAGAAGTCAGGTGGATACACAGCTGATAGTCCTACTGAATAGACTGTTAGAATTTGTATTATGACAAGAAAAAAGCAGCTAAGTAAAGAAAAACGAGTGGCCATCATTACTTTCAGAAATGAAGGTCAGTCAGTCCAAAAAATTGGGAAAACTTTGAAAGTGTCCCTAAGTGCAGTCACAAAAAGCGCTACAAAGAAACTGGCTCACATGCGGACCGCCCCAGAAAAGGAAGACCAAGAGTCACCTCTGCTGCGGAGGATAAGTTCATCCGACTCACCAGCCTCAGAAATCGCAGGTTAAGAGCAGCTCAGATTAGAGACCAGGTCAATGCCGCACAGAGTTCTAGCAGCAGACACATCTCTAGAACAACTGTTAAGAGGAGACTGTGTGAATCAGGCCTTCATGGTACAATATCTGCTAGGAAACCACTGCTAAGGACAGGCAACAAGCAGAAGAGACTTGTTTGGGCTAAAGAACACAAGGAATGAACATTAGACCAATGGAAATCTGTGCTTTGGTCTGATGACTCCAAATTTGAGATCTTTGGTTCCATTCATCGTGTCTTTGTGCGACGCAGAAAAGGTGAAAGGATGGACTCTACATGCCTGGTTCCCACCATGAAGCATGGCGGAGGAGGTGTGATGGTGTGGGGGTGCTTTGCTGGTGACACTGTTGGGGATTTATTCAAAATTGAAGGCATACTGAACCAGCATGGCTACCACAGCATCTTGCAGCGGCATGCTATTCCATCCTTTTTGCGTTTAGTTGGACCATCATTTATTTTTCAACAATGACCCCAAACACACCTCCAGGCTGTGTAAGGGCTATTTGATCATGAAGGAGAGTGATGGGGTGCTGCGCCAGATGACCTGGCCTCCACAGTCACCGGACCTGAACCCAATCGAGATGGTTTGGGATGAGCTGGACCGCAGAGTGAAGGCAAAAGGGCCAACAAGTTGTCATGGTCTTACCTTCTTGCTGTTCTCCTTCGTTTGACATGTGCTGGCGGCCATCTTGGTTTCTGGGTTTCTTGTAGCCTCCCACCCTGCGGCTTCTCCTTCCCACTGGGAGGAGCTGGATGCCTAGCTCATATATATAGGAGGTCTGTGGCTTCAGTTCCTTGCTTGGTCCTCCTGTGTTTACATGCTTCTAAGACTGCTGCTGCTTCTGGTTCCTGATCCTGGCTTCGTCTGACTACCCTGCTGGTTCCTGATCCAGGCTTCGTCTGACTACCCTGCTGGTTCCTGATCCAGGCTTCGTCTGACTACCCTGCTGGTTCCTGATCCAGGCTTCGTCTGACTACCCTTCTGGTTCCTGACCTCTGGCTTCGCAAGACCCTGCTTCGGTTTAGCCACCCGTTTGGACTTTTGCCTTACAGCTTGATTTTCAATAAAGCCTTCTTATTTCCACTTATCTCTTGTTGTACGTCTGGTTCATGGTTCCATGACATTAGGACCAAGCCATGAATTCTGACGGTACAGGGCCATCCTCGCTACCTACGCTGGTTGCCAGACTTGATCAGCAGGATCACCTGTTGGGTCGGTTCGCTGTGGCGTTGCAAACCCTGCTTGAACGCACGGCTCATTTAGCTTCCGTTGCCGATGGGTCGGTTGTCGCTCCTGGGCCCGCTCCTACTGCCGCTCCGGTTGTTGCGCCAGAGTCTACCCCGACACCTGTTGCTGCGCCTGCGGTGTTTCGGGGTATGACCGGTTCTGCCCCCCTTCCACAGCGCTTTGGGGGAGAGCCAACTCAGTGCCGAGGTTTCCTTAACCAGGTGGGCATTTATTTCGAGTTGCTGCCACATGCCTTTCCTACTGAGAGATCAAAGGTGGGCTTCTTGATCTCGCTGCTCTCGGACAAGGCCTTGGCCTGGGCCAGCCCTTTATGGGAGAACAACAATCCGGTGGTTGCCGAGTTTTCCGGTTTTGTTGCTTCTCTTCGGAAGGTATTCGATGTGCCGGCTCGTGCTGCCTCTGCTGCGAAGCTCCTTATGTCCATCAGACAGGGTTCACGATCCGTAGCTGAATACGCCATTGAGTTTCGTACCCTGGCAGCAGAGGTGGGCTGGAATAATGAGGCTCTGGTCGCTGCTTTCTCTCATGGTCTCTCGGATGCCTTGAAGGATGAGGTTGCAGCTAAGGACCTACCAGTGGAGCTCGAGTCCCTTATTTCTTTCCTGATTTTGATTGACACCAGACTCAGGGAGAGACCTTCCTTTAAGGAGAGCCTGCGGAGGTCTTCTAACAGATTGGCGCCTACGTTTGATGTCCCACCCTTGCCTCCCTCTCCTCCCACGCCTCCTGGGGATAACTTGTCTGGGGGTGAACCCATGCAGCTGGGGTTTGCTCGCCTGTCCGAGGGGGAGAGGGTACTCCGGAGACGCAAGGGCCGATGCATGTACTGTGGTCTCGGTGGGCATTTTCGGTTGGCATGCCCGAACCGTCCGGGAAACGCTCGCACCTGAGATCCTGTCGGGGGCAGATCTTGGGTGGAGTCTCCTCGTCCCCGGTTTCCCGTGTTGACAAACCACTGATTACTGTTGTGCTCTCCTGGGTCGGGGGCTCGGTGACGACCCAGGCGTTGGTGGACTCTGGTGCTGGTGGTTTGTTCATTGATAGTGTGTTCGCTGCCGCCAATTCCATTCCTCTGCAGCCTCGAGGTTCCCCACTGGCTCTTGAGGCGATAGACGGCAGACCCCTTCTGCCGCCACACGTGACTCAGGAGACCCTTCCAGTGGGGATGGCCATTGGTGCCGTTCACAGAGAGTCGGTCTGTCTCCAGGTTATTTCGTCTCCACACTACTCGGTGGTCTTGGGGTACCCCTGGCTCCAGAAGCATAATCCAACTTTCGATTGGAGATCGGCCGAGATCCTCTCGTGGTCACCACAGTGTGGGGCTAGTTGCATCCATGGGCCTGTCAAGTTGCTGTGTACTTCCTCGGACTCTCTGTTGCCTCCTGAATACGAGGAGTACCGGGATGTATTCGATAAGGTGCGTGCGGTTGCCCTACCTCCGCACCGCCCATACGATTGTGCCATACAGTTACAATCTGGTGCCGTTCCTCCTCGTGGCAAAGTCTATCCACTGTCGGTAGCGGAGAATGAGGCCATGGAGGAGTACGTGAGGGAGGCGCTTTCACGCGGACACATTCGCAAATCCTCGTCCCCGGCAGGGGCTGGATTTTTCTTTGTGAAAAAGAAGGGCGGTGAGTTGAGGCCTTGCATCGATTACAGGGGTCTCAATCGCATCACGATCAAGAACGCTTACCCGATACCCTTGATTTCCGAGCTGTTCGATCGCCTCAAAGGGGCCACGGTCTTTACCAAACTCGACCTGAGGGCGGCATATAACCTGGTAAGGATCAAGGCGGGCGATGAGTGGAAGACCGCGTTTAACACCAGGACCGGTCATTATGAATCCTTGGTTATGCCCTTTGGGTTGTGCAATGCGCCCGCAGTCTTTCAGGAATTCATCAACGATGTTTTCCGTGACCTGTTGCAGCAGTGTGTGGTGGTCTATTTGGATGACATCTTGGTATATTCTGAATCCATGGAGGCCCACATTCTGGATGTCAGACGAGTGTTGCAACGGTTACGAGAGAACAAGCTGTTCGGTAAGCTTGAGAAATGCGAATTTCACCGATCCCAGATAACCTTCTTAGGTTACATCATTTCCGCTGAGGGGTTCTCCATGGATCCTGAGAAGGTTTCGGCTGTCTTACAGTGGTCCCAGCCCAGTGGTCTTCGTGCCCTGCAGCGCTTTTTGGGCTTCGCCAATTATTATCGGAAGTTCATCAGGGACTTTTCCATGCTAGCCAAGCCTCTCACGGATCTGACCAGGAAGGGCAGTAATCCCCAGGTCTGGCCGCTCGAGGCCATCCGAGCTTTTGAGGCTCTAAAGTCCGCCTTTGTGTCGGCTCCGATTCTGTCGCATCCCAACCCTGGGTTGCCTTTTGTCCTCGAGGTGGACGCGTCTGAGACGGGAGTAGGCGCCCTTCTGTCTCAGCGTAGAACACCAGAGGGTCCTCTGCTTCCTTGTGGGTTTTACTCCCGGAAACTGTCTTCCGCGGAGTGCAACTATCAGATTGGTGACAGGGAGTTATTGGCCATCGTGCAGGCCCTTAAAGAATGGAGGCACTTGCTCGAGGGCTCGGTGGTTCCGGTTCTCATCCTGACGGACCACAAGAATCTGACCTACCTCTCTGAGGCCAAGAGATTGACACCACGTCAGGCCAGATGGGCTCTGTTCTTGTCACGTTTTAATTACGTGGTCTCCTACCTACCCGGTTCCAAGAACATCAGAGCGGATGCCTTATCACGGCAGTACTCCGAGCTGTCCGGGGAGGAGTCGATTCCGACTTCGGTCATACCTCCGAATCAGATCCTGGCCGCTATTCGCACCAGCCTGACCTCTCCCCTGGGTGAGCAGATTTTGGCGGCTCAATCTGGTGCTCCCTCTGGGAGACCCAACGGCAGATGTTTTGTGCCTGAGGAGTTGCGCACTCGGTTGTTGCGAACCTACCATAACTCCAAGGCCGCGGGGCATCCTGGAAAGAATCAGCTGTCCTGGGCTGTTTCACGTCTGTTCTGGTGGCCTTCTCTACGTTCCGACATCGCCGCATATGTAGCGGCATGCTCCGTTTGTGCCCAGAGTAAGTCCCCTCGGCACCTTCCGTTGGGCCTTTTGCAACCCATAGCCACCGGGGAGCGTCCATGGTCACACCTGGGGATGGATTTCATTGTGGACCTCCCTGCATCCCGAGGCCATACGGTCATTCTCATGATTGTGGATCGGTTTTCCAAAATGTGCCACTGTGTTCCTCTCAAGAAGTTACCCTCTGCACAAGAGTTGGCCTCGATTTTTGCCAGGGAGGTCTTCCGGTTGCACGGTTTGCCCAAGGAGATTGTGTCGGATCGGGGGAGTCAGTTTGTGTCCAGGTTCTGGCGCGCCTTTTGCTCCCAGTTGGGGATTCATCTCTCTTTCTCCTCGGCCTACCACCCTCAGTCCAATGGGGCCGCAGAACGATCCAATCAGGCCTTGGAGCAATTCCTTCGTTGCTATGTCTCCGATCACCAAGACAATTGGGTTGACCTCCTGCCTTGGGCTGAGTTTGCCAGGAACACGGCGGTGAACTCTTCCTCTGGGACGTCTCCCTTCATGGCCAATTATGGGTTCCAACCTGCCGTGTTACCGGAGGTATTCTCTCCCCAGGATATTCCGGCTGTGGAGGATCACCTTTCCGTCCTACGTGCTTCTTGGGTACAGATCCAGAGGTCCCTTGAGGTCTCTGCGCAGCGCCAGAGACTCCAGGCTGATCGCAGACGAGCGCCCGCTCCTTCCTACCAGGTCGGAGACCGCGTATGGTTGTCCACCCGCAACCTCAACCTTCGTGTGCCCACTCCCAAGCTGGCGCCTCGCTTTGTTGGTCCCTTCCGAGTGCTTTGCAGGGTAAACCCAGTAGCCTATGCCCTTGCGCTTCCTCCTGGCATGCGGATCTCCAACGTGTTTCATGTCTCCCTGTTGAAGCCACTGGTGTGTAATCGTTTCACTTCCTCGGTTCCTCGGCCTCGTCCGGTCCAAGTGGGCAATCGTGAGGAGTATGAGGTGAGCAATATCCTGGACTCACGCCTGGTCCGCGGTCGGGTGCAGTTTTTGGTCCATTGGCGTGGTTATGGTCCAGAGGAGCGTTCCTGGGTTCCCTCCGCAGATGTCCATGGTCCTGCCTTGCTCCGAGCCTTCCACGCACGCTTCCCTCAGAAACCGTTCTTTACTCCGCGGAGGAGGGGCCCTTGAGGGGGAGGTACTGTCATGGTCTTACCTTCTTGCTGTTCTCCTTCGTTTGACATGTGCTGGCGGCCATCTTGGTTTCTGGGTTTCTTGTAGCCTCCCACCCTGCGGCTTCTCCTTCCCACTGGGTTGAGCTGGATGCCTAGCTCATATATATAGGAGGTCTGTGGCTTCAGTTCCTTGCTTGGTCCTCCTGTGTTCACATGCTTCTAAGACTGCTGCTGCTTCTGGTTCCTGATCCTGGCTTCGTCTGACTACCCTGCTGGTTCCTGATCCAGGCTTCGTCTGACTACCCTGCTGGTTCCTGATCCAGGCTTCGTCTGACTACCCTGCTGGTTCCTGATCCAGGCTTCGTCTGACTACCCTTCTGGTTCCTGACCTCTGGCTTCGCAAGACCCTGCTTCGGTTTAGCCATCCGTTTGGACTTTTGCCTTACAGCTTGATTTTCAATAAAGCCTTCTTATTTCCACTTATCTCTTGTTGTACGTCTGGTTCATGGTTCCATGACACAAGTGCTAAGCATCTCTGGAATCCTTCAAGACTGTTGGAAGACCATTTCAGGTGACTACCTCTTGAAGCTCATCAAGAGAATGCCAAGAGTGTGCAAAGCAGTAATCAAAGCAAAAGGTGGCTGCTTTAAAGAACCTAGAATATGACATATTTTCAGTTTCACACTTTTTTGTTATGTATATAATTCCACATGTGTTAATTCATAGTTTTGATGCCTTCAGTGTGAATCTACAATTTTCATAGTCATGAAAATAAAGAAAACTCTTTGAATGAGAAGGTGTGTCCAAACTTTTGGTCTGTACTGTATATATATATATATATATATATATATATCCCACCCTCCCATAGCTAGCTATCTATCTATCTAATAAATCTAAAGAACGAGGCAGCACTCCAACTTCAAGTGAAAAGGTGATGACCCAATTTATTTCCTGACAAAGGCTGTAGTAGTAGGCCGAAACGTTGCCTGGGAAATAAATTGGGTCATCACCTTTTCACTTGAAGTTGGAGTGCTGCCTCGTTCTTTGGATTTATTATATAGTGGAAGAGACGCCTGTCTTCCCTGAGGAGTTGCACCCTGTTCACACCATCAAACTGTGCTGCTGCATCATCTGTGTATGTGGTTATCTATCTATCTATCCCACCCTCCCATATCTATCTAACTATAGGTGTTACCTGTCATTGTTATCTTGCATTTGATAATAATGAATGCTGCCCTAGTAACTGCTCCCCAAGGTTATAACAATTGTGGAGCATATTTTCATATAACTATGTTGCGCTGTTCATTTACTATTCTTACTACATGTTTGTAACAGCTTACCTACTCCCCCTCCGTATAAAGTGACCACTTGTCACGGACGTTCCCATGACAGGTGCCATGAGATCAGTGAGACTGGCAACACGTGGTTTGATCTGACAGGTTCCTTGTGGATCAATTCTTGTCTGTGTTGTTTCTGGTAATGGCCACATCCCACCATGCTGTGCGGTTTAAAGCTTTAGTCTTGTTGTGGATTGCTGGTGCTTGGATCTTGGCAGAGTTCCTGCGTTTCCATAGCCATTTGAAGTTAAGTGTCTCCTTCCCCTGTTTTATTGTTTGGGTTTTCTCATGTTGCTCTTTTCCCTGCCATTTGTGTTTAGGCCTGAGGGAGACTCCTGTTCATCCTAACGTTTGGAAGAACAGGTTGTCTCTTGTCTTGACATTAGTACCAGGGTCCTACAGGGTGAGTTAGGACTCTAGGTTCCTGTGTATGAACTCATCTACCTCTGGGGTCAGTTCATACTTGAAGTAAGTCAGGACTTGGATTAGGGTTTCTCTAGGAGGTGATCTGCTCCTTTCCCTAGTTTCCAGGCCTTTTCCCCCCACCCCTTTCCCTCCTACGTTTGGTGTGGGTTTCCCTCCCACAGGTCACAGATCATGACACCTCTGCACAAGTCACAGATCATGTCTAGAGACAATGAGCCCCATCCAGACTATTCAGTCTGTGGCCCATGTGGCTAAAGTAAAGCATATCTGTAAATGCTGTTAACAGCAAATTAAGGAAAATAGCTGCTAACACAATCATATACATAAATAGCTTTGTTGCAGACATTTCTGGGACTGTTCCATACACCTTGACGGGGCTTTGTACAAATCCATGCTCATATAGTAATTCCTTAATCTACTAATCTGCTGCTATGTGAAATGTCACCTCTCACACTGTTATTCCTCCTTCCTCTACTGATGCCTACTTGTCATTGAAAAGAGAGGCTTTCAAGTTGCATTGGAGGTGACTGATTTGCCAAATAGTTTCTGCCATTTTTCTGTGTACAAATGTAATGGTAATCTACGCTAGATGTACAGGAGCTGAGGCTGGGTTCTGTTTCCCCTGTGACAAATTGCCTTATACATATAGCAAAGTTTGTAAAATCAGTTTTGAATAGCTTGAGGGGTGTAGTTTCTAAAATTGAGTCATTTTGGGGTGGTTTCTATTATGTAAGCCTCATAAAGTGACTTTAGACCTGAACTGGTCCTTAAAAAGTGGGTTTTGGAAATATTTCAAGATTTGCTTCTAAACTTCTAAGCCTTCTAACGTCCCCAAACAATAAAATGGCATTCGCAAAATTGATCCAAACATGAAGTAGACATATGGGGAATGTAAAGTAATAACTATTTTTGGAGGTACTAATATCTATTATAAAAGTAGAGAAAATGAAATTTGGAAATTTTCAAATGTTTCCAAATGTTTTTAAAAATTGCCATTTCTTATAAATAAAAATTAATTTTGACTCCATTTTAACACTGTCAGGAAGTACAAAATGTGATGAGAAAAGAATCTCAGAATGGCCTTGATAAGTAAGAGATTTTTAAAGTTATCACCACATAAAGTGACACATCCGGTCATAAAAACCCACTAAATGAGGAGCCATAATCAGTGGTTCGAACTGAGTTGTGTTCACAATTAGTAGATAAAGTGATATCAAACCTCCCTTGTTTGTATGCGGGTAGTTCACCCTTCTAATTCCTATCGGAGAATGTGCAGAGATCTCAAATCCACAACAGACGTTTCAGAGTAGACATGGGTCTGGTAATCCCTAAAAGTGAAAAAAAACTGAAAAGCCATTAAAACAGAAAAACACAACATTAGGCCGAATGCACACGGCCGTGTTCCGCGGCCGAGAGCGGTTCGTGGTATGCCGGGCTGGATTCCTGTTCATGCCGCCGCTGCTGTACAGTAATACACTCGTATAGTGTATTACTGTAGTGCAGTTGTGGCATGAAGCGCACGGCATCATAGCAACCAATGACGCCGTGCGCTCCTGCTCTGAACAGGAATCCAGCCCAGTATACCACAGACCACTCAGCTGCGGAACACGGCCGTGTGCATTCGGCCTTATGCTGGGCTATTACTTGTTTCATTAAAACCAATGCCCCAAAAAAATGCCATCGATTTATCCTGAAGCTCAATTATGTAACATTGTGTTTACAATTAAAAAAAAAATTCTGGTACCGGTAGTTCCACCTGATTCTCTTCCTTCATGTCCGTCTTTCCAGTCAATAATTTACATATGGAATACCTATGTTGGTTAATTCTTAATTTACATGGATGTGTAGTTTCCCCTATGTAAAGCAACCCACAAGAGCATTGCAATGTGTAAGTAACAAAATCTGAGGAACAGGTGTAAAAATCCTTAATAGTATATCGTCTGCCCGTTTGAAGATGGAAAAAGGCATTGCCCTTGATGAGACTGTTGCAATTGCAACAGCCCAAACAAGGAAACAGCCTGTTCTGAGGGTTTTCTGTTAGGTATTATTTAGTGCATCTGCCTGTACTAATCTATCTCCCAAATTCCTTGCTCTTCTGTATGACATCAATGGTGAGATTTAGAATTCTTCTATTTCCGGAAAGGATTGGGAGAGTACATACCAATTTTTCCTAAGGACCTTTGTTATATGTCTACTAGCTGGACTAATTGTAGATACAACGGACAGGAAGTGCTCAACCCCATATGCAGTGGTGCATCTATACTGGGGGGGCAGATCCTGCACTTGTGGCGCGTTGCTAATGGCAATCCCCAGCAAAAATGCATACAATGGAGGATGCCTGCAGCGGACCACAAGTACCACAATGGACATCCTACACAGGATAGCAATTGTGTGGATGTGATAAGCAGTCAAAATTACATAACAAAAACAGAAACAGGTGCACTATGCGGTCTTACTAACCCTCATACTTGTGTAAAATTTAGAATTAGCCAACATATCCTGCTTGGAGGACATGTCTGAGCCGTATGGAACATGGTATTGCCCATACGGCTCAGGTAGGTTTAGCGTTAGGTTCCCGAGCTACTTGAGAAACCTTGGCGTGGTGCTCGGGCTCAGACATGTCCTCCAAGCAGGATATGCTGACTAATTCTCAATTTTACACCAGTATGAGGGTTAGTAAGACCGCATAGTGCACCTGTCTCTGTTTTTGTTATGTCATGTAGATATAAAGGGTATTCATTTGTTACCTTTTGTGTGGCTGTGTAGTAGTCAACAATTGAGTGCGGTCCTGTTCTCTTACCCGCGCCTGGTGTCTTCTAATTAGGCTCTTTGGATATTTGCATTCAATGAATCTGTTACCCATTGCCTCCAATCTTTCATCTACCAATCCCTCATCCGACACTATACGCCTAACCCTCAGAAACTGACTATATAGTAACGATTGTACCATATTACCCGGGTGGGTGCTGTCAAAGCAAAGCATGTTATTTTTATCAGTGGGTTTGGTATACAAATCTGTCCCTAGGGTATCTCCATGTGAGTATACCATCGTATCCAAGAATTGTAGAGAAAATTGAGAATGTACCAATGTAAATTTGAGTTTAATGTATATGTGTCACGGACATTCCCGTGGCAGGTACCAGGAAATTGGATAGACTGGCAACTCGTGGGTTAAATTGAAAAGTTCACTGTGGATGTTATTGTGTTTGTTTTGGTGAATGCCACACCCCTTGCTTCAGGTGTTGCTTGTTGGTAATTTACCTTTCCCATAAGTAGACGCTTCTCACAACGCCTTCTAACTAGCTGGTCGGTTGTACTCTGTGGTGCTTCTGGAGTTGCCAGTTTTCTACTTTCAGATAAGTCTTGTCTTTTCTTATTGTTTTGTGTTTGTTATATTCCCTCTTGCTGTATCTGGGCCTGAGACAGAGACTTCCATTCGTCCCTTTGGGGAGGAATGGGTTGCCTCTGGTCCTAAGCTCATTCCAGGACCTTATAAGGATATTAGGGCCTAGGTATACTGCTTATGAATATTCCTACCTTCTAGGTCTATTCATATTGATAGGTAGTTAGGGCCCAGATTAAGGTTGTTTAGGAGGTGACCTGTTCCTTCCCTAGTTTCCAGGCCCAGTTACTGTTTCCCTTCCCTCCTGTGTTTAGTGTGGAGTTTTTCCTCCTCTGATCGTGCCATTATAAACCGCTGAATAACCGTTAGATTGTTATCTGTATCAGTTCAGCAATGGATGCTATCGTTGCACTGACCGGACAGCTACAGGGGCTGTCTCTGGAGGTGAATGACCTCTGCACGACAGTCTCACAGATGCAGAGACCACTGTTTGCTGATCCTAGTAGTGGTTACCTGACCTGTCCTGAACCTAAAGTTGCTCTCCCAGATAGATTCTCGTGGGGGAGTGATAATTTTATTCGGTTCAGGGAAGCGTGCAAATTGTACTTTAAGTTGTGTCCACACTCATCTGGGGACTATAGCCAGAGAGTGGGTGTGATTATTTTGTTACTTAAAGGGGATGCCCAGTCTTGGGCTTTTTCTCTGCCGACCGGATCAGTCTCTCCAATCAGTAGATGCGTTTTTCGGAGCTTTAGGTCTCATCTATGATGACCTGGACTGAACCTCCCTGGCCAAGACTAAATTACGCAGCCTGTGTCAGGGAGAGCGTTCGGCGGATTAAGGTTGTTTAGGAGGTGACCTGTTCCTTCCCTTACAGGCCCAGTTACCGTTCCCCTTTCCTCCTGTATTTAGTGTGGAGTTTTTCCCCCACAGCGATCGTGACAATGTCATTAATGAAAGTATGGAAATCCTGTAATTGTGTCACTGTACTTTTCCAAACAAAGATGATATCATCAATATATCTCATCCACACTGGGGGATGGGTATATGTGTGTCTCTTCAATGTGGGTCATATAAATATTTGCATATGTCGGGGCCACATTCGACCCCATTGCGGTCCCCTGTCGCTGCACATAGAATTTTTCCTCAAAAAGAAAATAATTATTTGTCAACAGTATCTCAAGTAGAGACACTATGAACAATACACTGTCCTCCAAAAATGATGAGTGGTCCAGGGCCCACTTTATGGCCCCTAAACCCGTCTCATGGTCAATACTTGTGTAGAGACTTGTAACATCAAACGATGCTAGGATGTCGCCCTCATTGTATTCGATCTCACTCAGTCTAGAGAGAAAATGCGTGGTGTCTCTAACATATGAGCTTGCACCAAATGCAAATGTTCTCAAGAGAGTCTATCAAGCTATATTGCAGCATGAGAGAAAACAGAGTCAATACCCGACACTATTGGATGGCCTGGTGGGTTATTTAGGTCTTTGTGTGTTTTAGGCAAGATGTAGAGGAGTGGTGTAACTGGATGTTGTATGATGAGATAATCGTGTAGTTTCTCATCTATTATGTCATTTTCAAATGCATTACCCACTAATAGTTTTATTTGGTGCATAACTGAAAATTTGGGGTCTCCATTTAGGCGTTGATATACCTCCCTGTCTTCTAATTGCCGGTTTATCTCTTGGGTGTATTTAGATGTATCCATTATTACTATGGCTCCCGCTTTATCCACTGTCCTTTATAGTTATGTCCTTTCTATCCACGAGAGTGGAAAAAGCCTCTATTTCTCTTTTCGTCACGTTGGAGCCATGGCATAATAGTGAAGGATTTCTCCTTAACTCCATGATCCCTAGTCTGACCAGAGAAACAAAGGTGTCCACTGCCTTGTTATTTAGAGGTGGTTGAAAATCACCCCCATCACATAGACCTACATCCTGTAATTTTTATATATCATGTAAGGTAATACATTTTGACAAATTAACATTCTTTTCTGTGACTAACTTAGAATCCTTGAAAAACAGCCTCAACTTGATACGTCTAAAGAAATTATGTAGGGCAACCTAATTTTTTAACCAGTCTGTATCCGAAGTGGGGCAAAAGGAGAGACCCTTACTGAGGAGTTTCATCTCCTCTTGGGTAAGTTCAATTGAATAAATATTTGCCACTAAGAAAGTGTCCTCCATCACTGCTTTGTTGGTCTGTTTTGTATCTCAAATTGTGGCATAGGAATTCTGTTGCCTAATTGAGGTTTCTTGGACCGTGTGATCCTGACATTGTCTTTTCTAGTGCCTCCGGTGTTTACTTCCACCCCTCCTAGGGCGTCTTGTCGTCCTATAAAACCTTGGTCTTCACTCTGTTATCCTGGTGATTCTGTATCCGTGAAGTTCACCCATTGGTCTTTCTGCTTGGGGGTTCTGCGTGGTCTAGACGGTCTGTTTCTCTTTTTTTTGGTTGTTGGTATTCTCTTATAGATATCCCCTTTCAGGTAGTCATCTTCACCTCTGTACCATTTTTGTCTTTGTAATTTCTATATTTGTGCAGTATTTATCAAGATCTTTGATGGGCTGCTCCACCACCGCCAAATTTTCTTGTGTACTTAATAGGGATTTAAGTTGAACTTCAAAATCCCTAATCCGTTTCTCAGATTTCGTAAGATCTTTCTGGAGAAATTCCATGTTAAGTAACATCATGTCCATAGAAAATCGAATGGCTATAAATTCAAATTTGCTGTAAAAATCTGGGTTTCTTGGAAAGAGTATTGGTCTCAAGTGTGTCCTTAGGCCCTGTGGTATCTGAAATTTATAATATTCGCATAATGTTGAAAGATGTAATTCAGTATTGATATATTGCTTTTTCTCATTCTCCCATCTGCGTCTGATTTTGATCTGCAGTGGGTTTGTTCAGGAAGGAACCATCCCCCTCTGTTCCCCCTAAAATACTTGAAATCTGTTCACTGGTATAAAGTAAACTGTTGTGTGAATCCATTTTCTGACATACCACACTATTTATTTGATGAAAGGGGACTTGAGGCTGTAAAGGATATTTTATACAGCAATCAGAATTGGACATTTGATTTAACGATTACCTATGAACTTTGGCAACGCATGCACAATGGGGATTCAGAGACACTGAGAGACTCCTTCAATGTTGGCTTTCTATGAGACATGGGGAACAAGTGTGGTATGTGAAATGTATTATTTGATATATATGCAAAGTGATTTATATTTTAAGTAGGGTGGAGTGAACCAGAACTGTAAAGTTCGGGTTCGTACCAAACTTTAGGATTTTTGGACCCCGGACCCGAACATTTCAGTAAAAGTTTGGGTTCAGCGATTTCTTGGCACTTTTTGAAAGGCTGCAGAGCAGCCAATCATCATTTGTTTAACTCTGTGCCCTTAGAAGCCATCACTGCCATGCCTACTAATGGAATGGCTGTGATTGGCCAGTGCAGCATGTGACCCAGCCTCTATATAAGCTGGAGTCAAGTAGCGCTGCACATCGCTCTGGTCTGATTAGTCTAGGGATAGGATGCTGCTGCTGTGAGGGGGAGAATAGGAAAGAAACTTTAATCAGAACAGCAATTGAACTCAGCGATCTACATAGATTTAGTTGTGTGGGTGTAGTACACTTTCTTTTTACCCTGCCCTGAGCCCAGTGACAAAGAAAAATAACTTTTATCCATCTGTTGGGTGGGCGGTGGCAGCCATTTTATGCAAGCTTTGAAAAAACACCCATTTTTGGCAATAACCTCCATCTTGGGTCTCTTCCGCATTAGTCAGTGTGCAATTTAAGCTAGAAATACAGCTATAATTTTCTGGGTTTTTAAAAAATACTTACTTAACCACTTCAGCCCCGCTAGGTGAAACCCCCTTCATGACCAGAGCACTTTTTACACTTCGGCACTACACTACTTTCATCGTTTATCGCTCGGTCATGCAACTTACCACCCAAATGTATTTTACCTCCTTTTCTTCTCACTAATGGAGCTTTCATTTGGTGGTATTTTATTGCTGCTGACATTTTAACTTTTTTTGTTATTAATCAAAATGTAACGATTTTTTTGCAAAAAAATGACATTTTTCACTTTCAGCTGTAAAATTTTGCAAAAAAAACGACATCCATATATAAATTTTTCGCCAAATTTATTGTTCTACATGTCTTTGATAAAAAAAAAAATGTTTGGGCAAAAAAAAAAATGGTTTGGGTAAAAGTTATAGCGTTTACAAACTATGGTACAAAAATGTGAATTTCCGCTTTTTGAAACAGCTCTGATTTTCTGAGCACCTGTCATGATTCCTGAGGTTCTGCAATGCCCAAACAGTAGAAAAACCCCACAAATGACCCCATTTCGGAAAGTAGACACCCTAAGGTATTCGCTGATGGGCATAGTGAGTTCATAGAACTTTTTATTTTTTGTCACAAGTTAGCGGAAAATGATGATGATTTTTTATTTTATTTTTTTTCTTACAAAGTCTCATATTCCACTAACTTGCGACAAAAAATAAAAAATTCTAGGAACTCACCATGCCCCTCACAGAATACCTTGGGGTGTCTTCTTTCCAAATTGGGGTCACTTGTGGCGTAGTTATACTGCCCTGGCAATTTAGGGGCCCATATGTGTGAGAAGTACTTTGCAATCAAAATGTGTAAAAAATGACCGGTGAAATACGAAAGATGCACTTTGGAATATGTGCCCCTTTGCCCACCTTGGCAGCAAAAAAGTGTCACACATCTGGTATCGCCGTACTCAGGAGAAGTTGGGGAATGTGTTTTGGGGTGTCATTTTACATATACCCATGCTGGGTGAGAGAAATATCTTGGCAAAAGACAACTTTTCCCATTTTTTTTATACAAAGTTGGCATTTGACCATGATATTTTTCTCACCCAGCATGGGTATATGTAAAATGACACCCCAAAACACATTCCCCAACTTCTCCTGAGTACGGCGATACCAGATGTGTCACACTTTATTGCAGCCAAGGTGGGCAAAGGGGCACATATTCCAAAGTGCACCTTTCGGATTTTGCAGGCCATTTTTTACACATTTTGATTGCAAGGTACTTCTCACACATTTGGGTCCCTAAATTGCCAGGGCAGTATAACTACGCCACAAGTGACCCCATTTTGGAAAGAAGACACCCCAAGGTATTCCGTGAGGGGCACTGCGAGTTCCTAGAATTTTATTTTTTTTGTCACAAGTTAGCGGAAAATGATGATTTTTTTTTCTTTCTCTTTTTTCCTTACAAAGTCTCATATTCCACTAACTTGCGACAAAAAATAAAAAATTCTAGGAACTCGCCATGCCCCTCACGGAATACCTTGGGGTGTCTTCTTTCCAAAATGGGGTCACTTGTGGCATAGTTATACTGCCCTGGCAATTTAGGGGCCATATGTGTGAGAAGTACTTTGCAATCAAAATCTGTAAAAAATGACCGGTGAAATCCGAAAGGTGCACTTTGGAATATGTGCCCCTTTGCCCACCTTGGCATCAAAAAGGTGTCACACATCTGGTATCGCTGTACTCAGGAGAAGTTGGGGAATGTGTTTTGGGGTGTCATTTTACATATACCCATGCTGGGTGAGAGAAATATCTTGGCAAAAGACAACTTTTCTCATTTTTTTTATACAAAGTTGGCATTTGACCAAGATATTTTCCTCACCCAGCATGGGTATATGTAAAATGACACCCCAAAACACATTGCCCAACTTCTCCTGAGTACGGCGATACCAGATGTGTCACACTTTTTTGCAGCCTAGATGCGCAAAGGTGCCCAAATTCCTTTTAGGAGGTCATTTTTAGACATTTGGATCCCAGACTTCTTCTCACGCTTTAGGGCCCCTAAAAAGCCAGGGCAGTATAAATACCCCACATGTGACCCCACTTTGGAAAGAAGACACCCCAAGGTATCCAATGAGGGGCCTGGCAAGTTCATAGAAATTTATTTTTTTTCGCAAAAGTTAGCGGAAATTGTTTTTTTTTTTTTTTTTTCTCACAAAGTCTCACTTTCCGCTAAATTAGGACAAAAATTTCAATCTTTCATGGACTCAATATGCCCCTCAGCAAATACCTTGGGGTGTCTTCTTTCCAAAATGGGGTCAGTTGTGGGGTGTTTGTACTGCCCTGGCATTTGAGGGTCTCCGCAATCATTACATGTATGGCCAGCATTAGGAGTTTCTGCTATTCTCCTTATATTGAGCATACAGGTAATGAGATTTTTTTTCCGTTCAGCCTCTGGGCTGAAAGAAAAAAATGAACGGCACAGATTTCTTCATTCGCATCGATCAATGTGGATGAAAAAATCTCTGCCCAAAAAAAAAAATGGAGGGGAAAGGCGTCTGCCAGGACACAGGAGCTCCGCCCTACATCCATACCCACTTAGCTCGTATGCCCTGGCAAACCAGATTTCTCCATTCGCATCAATTGATGTGGATGAATAAATCATTGCCGGGATTTTTTTTTTTTTTTTATATATATATACAAAGTGTTTGCCAAAGCATAGGAACGCCGCCTCCTCCTCAGCTCGTATGCCTTGGCAAACGTATCTGTCACTGCAGAGGAGAAAATCCCGTCTTGCAGTGCCGCACACACCGACTTCCGTGTAATCTGACAGCAGCGCAATGCTTCTGTCAGAATGCACATCTGTGCTGCAGCTAGTAGATCGGTTGGTCCACCTGGAAGGTAAAAAGACAAAAAAAAAAAAAAAAGAAAGAAAAAACCAGGCCACAACGCAATAATTTTATTAACTTTGGAACAGAACATGTAACTTTAACTTTTTGAACTAAACATTAACGTGTTTGCTTACTGGTGTTTTTTTTTTTTTTTTTTTACCTTTATAGAACAAACCTCTCCTTCCCCATGGGTCAATGTGCAAAGCGCAAATCGCCCAAAGATGTGGCAAAGTGCGTTATGCACTTTGTCCCATGTGAAAGGAGACGTTTGCAGCAGCTGTGAGTGAATGGGCCCTAATAGCCCTGTATGCCTATCCTGGTGAGATGATCCCTATGCTAGGTGTACCTGTGTGTGGTACTTTCGGAAACACTCCCCTAAGCATAGGGCAGGGTGGTCAGGACAGTCAGGACAGAAATAGCGGGTGTCACGCCTTATTCCACTCCTGCTACAGACACTACATCTTTTTCGGGGTGACGGGTGGGTTGAGGTACCAGCAACGACATTGGGGAAATGTCGCTCGTGTAGACGGCTAACTACACTGGTGGATGGGGCCATGGAACCTCCTGGATACAGGAGGTTCTCGATGATCTCTTCCTGAAATTTGAGGAAGGATCCAGTTCTCCCAGCCTTACTGTAGAGAACAAAACTATTGTACAGAGCCAATTGAATTAAATATACAGACACCTTCTTATACCAGCGTCTGGTTCTGCGGGAAACTAAATACGGAGACAACATCTGGTCATTGAAGTCCACCCCTCCCATGTGGAGGTTATAGTCGTGGACTGAGAGGGGCTTTTCAATGACACGGGTTGCTCGCTCAATTTGTATTGTCGTGTCTGCGTGAATGGAGGAGAGCATGTAAACGTCACGCTTGTCTCTCCATTTCACCACGAGCAGTTCTTCGTTACACAGTGCGGCCCTCTGCCCCCTTGCAAGACGGGTGCTAACGAGCCGTTGGGGGAAGCCCGCGCGACTAGTTCGCGTGGTACCACAGGCGCCAATCCGTTCTAGAAACAAATGCCTAAAGAGGGCCACACTTGTGTAAAAATTGTCCACATAAAGATGGTACCCCTTGCCGAATAAGGGTGACACCAAGTCCCAGACTATCTTCCCACTGCTCCCCAGGTAGTCAGGGCAACCGACCGGCTCCAGGGTCTGATCTTTTCCCTCATAGACACGAAATTTGTGTGTATAGCCTGTGGCCCTTTCACAGAGCTTATACAATTTGACCCCATACCGGGCGCGCTTGCTTGGGATGTATTGTTTGAAGCCAAGGCGCCCGGTAAAATGTATAAGGGACTCGTCTACGCAGATGTTTTGCTCAGGGGTATAAATATCTGCAAATTTCAGGTTGAAATGGTCTATGAGGGGCCGAATTTTGTGGAGCCGGTCAAAAGCAGGGTGGCCTCTGGGACGGGAGGTGCTGTTATCACTAAAGTGCAGGAAACGCAGGATGGTCTCAAATCGTGTCCTGGACATAGCAGCAGAGAACATGGGCATGTGATGAATCGGGTTCGTGGACCAATATGACCGCAATTCATGCTTTTTTGTCAGGCCCATGTTGAGGAGGAGGCCCAGAAAAGTTTTAATTTCGGAAACTTGGACTGGTTTCCACCGGAAAGGCTGGGCATAAAAGCTTCCCGGGTTAGCGGTTATAAATTGTGTGGCATACCGGTTTGTCTCTGCCACAACTAAGTCTAAAAGCTCCGCAGTCAAGAACAGCTCAAAAAATCCCAGGGCCGAACCGATCTGAGCTGTCTTAACCCGAACTCCAGACTGGGCGGTGAAAGGGGGAACTACAGGTGCGGCTGAAGTTGGGGACTGCCAATCAGGGTTTGCCAGCACCTCTGGGATTCTAGGGGCTCTACGGGCACGTCTTTGCGGTGGCTGCGACGGGGTCACTACTGCACGTGCCACCGTACCAGCTTGAACTGCCCTTCTGGTGCTCGCTACTTCACCATGTTCTACGGCAGTGCTGGTACTAGGTCCAGGAAGGGCTGGGCTGCTGGTGTATGCCTCACCACGTAATCCGACAGCACCAGCCCCACTCTGCTGCTCTTGAAGCGGATCCTGCGCAACCTGCGGTCTAGCGACACGGGGCCGGGTACGCCTGCTGCTATCAGGGACCTCAACCTCCTCGTCCGAACTTTGGGTCAGAGAGCCACTGCTTTCTACAGGTTCGTATTCTGACCCGCTGGATTCATCAGATGAGGGTTCCCACTCCTCATCCGACTGGGTCAGAAGCCTGTAGGCCTCTTCAGAAGAATACCCCCTGTTAGACATGTGGGCAACTAAATTTCGGGGTATTCCCTGAGACTACCCAAGAAAAAAAAAGCAAGCCTGTCTTACAAATGGGAGGCTAGCGAAGTACCGGAGGCCGCTGCGGTTGATAAAAAATATCAAAACTGATTTTTTTATCGCCGCAGTGCGTGTAAAGTGAATGTGCAGCGATCAAAAAAAATTTTTTTTTTGTCACTGCGGTGGGGCGGGCGTGGGCGAACGCACGTGTGGGCGACCGATCAGGCCTGATCGGGCAAACCCTGCGTTTTGGGTGGAGGGAGAACTAAAGTGACACTAGTACTATTATAGATCTGACCGTGATCAGTTTTGATCACTTCCAGATACTATAAAAGTACAAATGCTGATTAGCGATACGCTAATCAGCGAATAACGGACTGCGGTGCGGTGGGCTGGGCGCTAACCGATCCCTAAACTACCTAACCAAGGGGCCTAAACTATACTGAAACCTAACGGTCAATACCAGTGAAAAAAAAAAGTGACAGTTTACACTGATCACTTTTTTCCTTTCACTAGTGATTGACAGGGGCGATCAAAGGGGTGATCAAAGGGTTAATTGGGGTGATCTGGGGCTAGTATGTGGTGTAGTGGGTACTCACAGTTATGTGTGCTCCTCTGCTCCTCTGCTGGAACCAACCGACCAAAAGAAGGAGCAGAGGAGCACAGCAGCCATATAACCCCATCATATTTACTAATATGTGGGGTTAAATGGCTGCTGATTGGTTTTTTTGAAAATCAGCAACCTGCCAGCCAATGATCGTGGCCGGCAGGCTGCTGACGAAATACTCTGCAGTGAAATGCCGGCCCGCGATGCGCATGCGCGGGCCGGCTGTGACGTAATCTCGCGTCTCGCGAGATGACGCACGGATGAGTCCAGGAGGAATAAATCAACCACCTCCCGGACGCATCCGTGCGTTATGCGGTCGGGAGGTGGTTAATTTGCAGCCTTGTCTGCATCTGTCAGTGTGAAATTCAAGCTTTATATACTGCTGTCATATTCTGTTATTTAAAAAAACGTACTTAATATTGCGGCCTTTGCTGCATCTGTTATTGTTAAAACACGCTTTAACCACTTCCCGTCACACTAACGCCGAAGGGCGTCAGGACTACGGCGCTCTCAGGTCTCAGCGACACCTATTGGCGTCATCTCATGAGACCTGAGATTTCCTGTGAACGTGCGCTCACATGAGCGCGCGTTCACAGGATTGCGCAGTTCACTAGTTAAACTACAGCCTGCCAGCGCTGATCATTGGCTGGCAGGCTGTAGATTTTTAAAATGACCAATCAAAGAGGTATATCAGACGCTATTTTGTAAATAGCGTCTGATATACCTGCTACATGGCCCTCTGGTGGTCCCTTTTGCTTGGATCGATCACCAGAGGACACAGGCAGCTCTGTAAGAAGCACCAAACACCACACACACATCACCCCCCCTTGTCACTTATTAACCCCTTATTAACCCCTGCTAACCCCATATAGACTCCGTGATCACCCCCCTGTCATTGATCACCCCCCTGTAAGGGTCCCTTATCACCACCAGCTACTTAGCTACTTAGGTACTTAGCACCCAGCCCACCGCACCGCAGTCACTGATTAGTCGCTGATTAGCGTCATCGCTGTCGCTAATCAGCACTAGTACTATATAGTATCTGTAAGTGATCAAGACGGATCGCAATCAGATCTATATCAGTACATTAGGCTCACCTTAGGCTCTACAAAAAACGCAGTGTTCGCCCGACCAGGCCTGATCTTGTGCCCACACTTGCGTTCAGTCCGCCCCACCGCAGTGACAGAATTTTTTTCTTCTGATCACTGCAAAAACACCGTAAAATCGCTGCGCCGCTATAAAGATCACTTTTGAGCTTTCTGGATCTTTATTAGCGATCGCAGCTTTACTTGGCAAGCACTCCTTTTTACTAGGCAGGTGTTCTCTTTTTCCTGGGTAGTCTCAGAGGAATACCCCCTAAATTTAGTTAGCCCAAAATGTCAAAGGGGTATTCCGCTGAAGAGGCCTACAGGATTCTGGCCCTGATGGATGAAAGCGACGGAGACGCCTCACCCGCTAAATCCAGTGGTTCAGAATATGAACCTGTAGACAGCAGTGGCACTCTAACCGCTAGTGAAGATGACGAGGTTGAGGTCCCTGCTATGGTCAGGCGTACCCGACCCCATGTCAGTGTTCTGCATACCCCGCGTGATGAGCCTCATTTGCAGCAGAGTGGTGCTAGCGCTGATCTTTTTTATGGTGCGGCATACACCAGCAGCGCAGCACATCCTGGACCTTCTACCAGCACTGCCGTATTCCCTGGTGAAGTGACGAGCACGAGAAGGGCAGTTCAAGCTGGTACGGTGGCATGTGCAGTAACTCCCCCGTCGCAGCCACCACGTTCACAGGCTCGTAGAGCCCTTAGTCTCCCAGAGATGCTGGCAAACCCAAATTGGCAATCCCCTGCTTCCGCCGCACCCGTATTGCCCCCTTTCACCGCCCAGTCTAGAATTCTCATGGAGACAGCTCATTTAGGATCAGCCCTTGAGTTTTTTGAGCTGTTCTTCACCGCGGATCTCTATGACTTAGTCGTGGCAGAAACCAACCGCTACGCCACACAGTATATAACCGCCAATCTGGAAAGATTTTATGCCCAGCCTTTCCGGTGGAAACCAGTCACAGTTTCCGAATTTAAAAGATTTTTATTTTTTTTTGCCAGAAGTTAGCAGAAATTGAAACTTTTTTTTTCCTCAGAAAGTGTCATTTTCCGCTAACGTGTGAAAAAAAATTAAATCATACATGAACTCACCATGCCCCTCCGTGAATACTTTGGGGTGTCTTCTTTCTAAAATGGGGTCATTTGGGGGTATTTATACTATCCTGGCATTCTAGCACCTCAAGAAACATGACAGGTGCTCAGAAAGTCAGAGCTGCTTTAAAATGCGGAAATTCACATTTTTGTATCATAGTTTGTAAACGCTATAACTTTTGTGCAATTTGAACAATTTTACCAGAAAAAGTTATAAATACACTTTTTTGAGAAAATTGCGGTCTATTTTGATTAATATCAGAAAAACGAAAAATCTCAGCAGCAATCAAATACCACCAAAAGAAAGCTGTATTTGTGAGAAGAAAAGGGGGTAAAATTCATTTGGGTGCCAAGTTGCATGACCGAGCAATAAACCGTTAAAGTTGTGAAGTGCCGATTTGTAAAAAAGGGCTGGTCACTAGGGGGGGGTATAAACCTGTGGTCCTTAAGTGGTTAAATACTTCAATAATTTTCTGGCTTTTAAAAAACACACATTTAGGGCAAAATACTTTAATTTGCAGCCTTGTCTGCATCTGTCAGTGTGAGATACACGCTTTAGATACTGCTGTGCTATTCTGGTATTAAAAAAACACCCATTTGGGGCAAAGTACCTAATTTGCAGCCTTGTCTGCATCTGTCATTGTAAGATCCACCCTTTACATACTACTTTGTTATTCTGGTATTAAACACCCATTTTGGGCAAAATTATTTATTTGCAGCCTTGTCTGCGTCTGTACGTGTGAAATTCAAGCGTTATATACTGCTGTCATATTCCAGTATTAAAAAAACACACATTTAGTGCAAAAATCTTAATTTTGCAGCCTTGTCTGCATATGTCATTGTAAAATACACCCTTTAGATACTGTTGTTCTATTCTGGTATTAAATAAACAGCCATTTTGTGCAAAAATCTTAATGTGTGGCCTTGTTTGCATCTGTACGTGTGAGATACACCCTTTAGATACGGTTGTTCTATTCTGCTATTAAAAAAAACACCCATTTAAGGCAAAAAACTAAATTTTGCAGCCTTTGCTGCATCTGTCATTGTGAGATACACACATTAGATACTGTTGTTCTATACTGTTGCCATTTTGGGCAAGATCCTAAATTTGAGAAATATGACTAGAGCGTCAAAAAAGGGACGTGGCCCCAGTTGTGGTGCTGCTGGTGGAGCTCCTGTTGCAGGGAGAGGACGTGGTCGATCTGTGCCAGCTACAAGCAGAAGTGAAAAACCTTCCTCAGGTGCGAGTAGGCGACAGAACCTTCAGCGTTATTTAGTCGGGCCTAATGCGGAACTACGAATGGTGAGGCCAGAACAAGTACAGGTGATAGTAGATTGGGTTGCTGACAGTGCCTCCAGTTCCTTCACATTGTCTCCCGCCGAGTCTCCTGCTAAAAGATCAGAGTTGGCACCTGCAGCCGATGTCCATCAGTCTTTCACCTCTCCCCCTTGCAAATCAGCCAAGCAGTCTGAGCCCTAAGTCATGCAGCAGTCTCTTCTGGTTTTTGATGACTCTAATAGCAGGGTTTCCCAGGGCCATCCACCTAGCCCTGCCCCAGAAGTGGAAGAGATTGAGTGCACCGATGCCCAACCACTTATGTTTCAAGAGGAGTACATGGGAGGACCACCACAGTACGTCTCGGATGATGATGAAACACAGGTGCCAACTGCTGGGGCTTTCGAAAGTGTGCAGACTGCCAAGGAGGGCAGGGATGAAGACTGGGTGGAGGACGATGAGGTCTTTGACCCCCCATTGAATCAAGGTCATGCGAGTGACCTGTGTAGTTCGGAGAAAGAGTCGGTGGTCGCAGAGAGCCACCAGCACAGCAGAAGAGGGAGCAGGGTGCAAAAGCGGAGCTGCCGTCCCCTAGACAGTACGCCTGCTACTGCCCACCGCAGCAAGGGACCGAGCACACCAAAGCCAGCTCCAAGGAGTTCCCTGGCGTGGCAGTTCTTTAGACAATGTGCTTGACAAGACACGAGTGGTTTGCAAGATGTGCAATCAGAGCCTAAAGCGAGGCATAAACGTTCTCAACCTAAGCACAACCTGCATGACCAGGCATCTAAGTGCAAAGGAAGAGCTGCCGTGAAGTAGACACCTTAAAAACCAAGAAAGGTCTCTGGCTCCTCCTGCTTCCTCTTCTGCTGCAGTCTCGGCCTCTTCATCCACCTCTGGAGTGACAGTGCCACCTGCCACCCCGCAAACAGAGGATCTGCCAGCAACACCACCATCTGGGTCACCAAGCATCTCCACACGGAAGCGTTCAGCTCTCCATCTACCAAACACTGGAGCGGAAGAAGAAGTACCCCCCTACCCACCCACGATCTCTGGCCCTGAATGCCAGCATTTCAAAATTACTGGCCTTTGAAATGCTGTCATTCCATCTGGTGAAGACAGAGCATTTTAATACCCTTATGGAGGTAGCTGCCCCACAGTACGTCGTGCCCAGCCACCGCTACTTTATCAGGTGTGCCATCCCTTCCATGCACAACCAAGTAGGGGACAAAATCAGGTGTGCACTGCGCAACACCATCTGTGGCAAGGTGCACCTCACTACGGATACGTGGACCAGTAAGCACGGTCATGGACGTTATATCTTTATAACAGCACACTAGGTAAATGCAGTTGCGGCTGGGTCTGAGGCGGATAGCAGCTTGGCGCATGTCCTTCCACCACCGAGTATTGCAGGGTGCTTCAGTTTGCCTCCTGTTGCTTCCTCCTCCTACTCTGCTTCCTCATCCTCTACCAGCTCCTCATCCGGTCAGCGTAACACCTTAACCACCAACTTCAGCACAGCCAGGGGTAAACAACAGCAGGCAGTTTTAAAACTTATCTGTTTGGGGGACAAACCCCACACTGCTCAGGAGCTGTGGATGGGCCTTGAACAACAGACCGATGAGTGGTTGGTGCCAGTGAGCCTCAAGCCCGGCCTGGTGGTGTGTGATAATGGGCGAAATCTCGTAGCAGCTCTGGGACTAGCCGGTTTGACGCACAACCCCTTGCCTGGTGCATGTGCTGAATTTGGTGGTGCAGAGATTCCTTTGACATTTCGGGGTAATTTTTGAGAGGCTGCATAAAGTGCGCGCTTTCAGCGTTCTCACCCTGCTGCTGCTCGCCTGTCAGTGCTGCAGTGCAACTTGGCCTTCGCGATCACCGCCTCATATGCGATGTGCCCACAAGGTGGAACTCCACCTTGCACATGCTGGCCAGACTGTGCAAACAGCAGCAGGTGATAGTGTAGTTTCAGCTGCAGCAAGCACGGGTGAGTCGTCTCTGTGGAACAGCACCACTTTAACACCAATGACTGGGCCTCCATGCGAGACCATTCTCAGTGTTACTATCTCACTTCTATGCTTACTTGAAAAAAAGCTGCTGGTGATGATGGAAGAGGATGTGGCACAGGAGAAGGCAGAGGGATCATTAAATAGGGTTTCCGGCCAGTCATTCACAAGTGGCTCCGAGGGTGGGTTCCTGCACCGAAAAACGCCAGGTACACAATTGTCCAGCCAGGGCACAGTTCTGGAGAAGGACAAGGTGGAGGATGAGGAGGAGGAGGAGGAACCGTGTTCACAGAAGGGTGGCACCCAGACCAGCTCATTGCCATCACTGGTCCATGGCTGGGGGGATACAAAGGACACAGACAATACACCTCCCACAGAGGACAGCTTTTCGTGGCACACATGAGCGATTACATGCTGCAGGGTCTCCGCAACGACCGCTGAGTTGCCCACATTCTAACTTGTGCTGATTACTGGGTGGCCACGCTGCTGGATCCCCATTACAAGGACAACGTACCATCCTTAATTCCATCAATGGAGCGTGATCGTAAGATGCGCGAGTACAAGTGCACACTTGACAGCGGGGGCAGGGTGGAAGCACAAGGCGAAGGCAGAGGAGGAGGAAGAGGTCGCCAACACAGCTGGGGCACCGCACTCACCTCAGAAGAGAGGATTAGCATGGCCAAAATGTGGAAAAGCTTTGTCAGCACACAACAACCAGCACCACCAGCTGATATGGAACGTCTTAGCATAAGGCAGCATTTCAGCAACATGGTGGAGCAGTATGTGTGCACACGCCTACACGTATTGAATGATGGGTCTGCCCCCTTCAACTTCTGGGTCTCCAAATTGGGAACATGGCCTGAGCTTGTCCTTTACCCCTTGGAGGTGCTGGCCTGCCCTGCAGCCAATGTATTGTCTGAACGTGTGTTTAGCATGACTGGAGGGGGTTATCACAGGTTATATTTCCCAATGTTTTGGGGTGTACCCTAATTTAAAAAAATATAAATACATTTAAAACCAAAAAGCAGTGTAGGCTACCTCCTCCACCGCCGCTTCCACCTACACCGCCACATCCACTGCCTCCTCAACCTCCTACTCCATATGGACCTGGTCCTGCTATATCAAGATTATTATTTTTTATTTTTATGTATTTTGTTATTTAAAGTCATTTCTCTATCCACATTAGTTTGTAGAGCACTTGCCATGCTCTTAACCACATTTTGATGCCATTTGCAGCCCTCTAGCCCTTTCCATTACATTTTTACAGCCATTTTAGTGCTCAAAAGTTCGGGTCCCCATTGACTTCAATGGGGTTCAGGGTCAAGTTCGAGTCAAGTTTAGGTCCCAAACTCAAACTTTTTTGTGAAGTTCGGCTGAACCCGTCGAACCCGAACATTCAGGTGTCCGCTCAACTCTAATTATAAGTTAAACACAGGTGTTATTTATGTGAGGGTGGGAGGATCCTGATTAGGGCAGTCCCCCAATTTTATTATTTGGTTCTAGGTGTATATAAGTGCTCTCTTTACTGTTATAATTCATATGCTTGAAAAAGACTCTGTAGTAGAAACGTTGCACGGTTGGTGAATAAACAATATTTGACTGAAGACAGAGTGCTGCGGTAATTATTCTATTCTATGGATTTCTGTTAATTAAAACATAATTACAAACATAGTATAAAATCCATATATAACGCATGCAATAAAGTCCCATTTTTATAATACATAACTATTGTCCTAGTTCAGTCCAAAAAGACAGTCATGTCATTCTTGTCATTTAGACCCAAAGGTCCCATGGCACCTGTGTACATAATAATTTCAGCTTCCTTTCTCAATAGTTCCCGATGTCTGTCTTTCCCAGTTGTCAAAGGAGAAAAATTTAATAACCTAATAAATCGCATCTGTCCAGTATCACTTTTATGCACTGGCATAGCTATAGGGGTTGCAGCGGTTGCAGTTGTGACCAGGCCCCTAAGCCAGGGGGGCCAAGAAGGCCTCTATTACCCTGTATGTTCGGTAGCTCTGCATATAATGTTGTATGTCTTTAAAGGGGTGGTCTTGCAGTGTCCCACTCGTGTATGTGGGTACTGTAAAGTTGTTATATTATATGTTATATCATGCTGTATTGCACCCTTATGTAAAATCCCTAACAGGCTGATAGGTGTAATTCACACATTCCACCACTAGATGGGGATAGAACCACAGTATATATAGTTCAGGTCAGGCCTAGTTAGGAGTGGGGAAGTTGAGGAGTAGTAGGAGTGAGCAAAGTCACAAAGGAGGACATTAGCCATTTTCCTAGGCTTTCAGGCACCTTTGTATACAGGTGAAGGACGTATAGCTTCCGGCAGCCTCACCGTTATTTACTACAAGTACAGAGAGTATATCTGTTTGTTACACTGAAGTAGAACAGTAGGGTCAGAAGCCACCGTTGATTGAGGTCGGGATCAGGCAAGGAGCTGCATATAGGAAAAGCACATATTTCTCTACACAGCCTGAAGTACTAGCCACCGATACAGCCTGTTACCTGGATTTACAGCATACCACCCTCAACCTGCATATAAGACTGTTTATTGTCGGATGTCAATTGCTGTTACAAACCCTGCGTACAGTAAAGTTCCTGGTTGGAGTTCACTACTATCTTCTTCCTCATTTCCACACCAACTACCCTCATCATTTTGCACCACCAAGGTGCTGGCATCACGATTTTACTCACTTAAGGGGGCCAGCCGCACAAGCACGCTGAAATCCAGTCACCATCAAGGACACCTCAATCACCACCTGGCCGGTGTCCCCTGTAGAAGAGTGTGCCCCGGAGAATTTGGTGCTGTTCCTCTTCACTGCAGCCCGGCCCAGGGAGCGTCAAAACTGTGAGTAAAGAACTAGCTGCCACTATTCCTCGGTCCACCGTCGCCTCACAAGTTGCACCCCTGTGGCCTGTGTTTTGCAGTCTGCTTTTTGTTTGTACGCTCGTTGCTTCCTCTGCTCTGTTTACCTGCACACCACTGCAATTGCTGCGGCGAACAGGTGAACAGAGGAGAGAAAGCAGCTCTCATATCAGCACTGCTCTCTCTTCAAACAGCTGGTCGGCAGGGGGATGCCAGGTGTCGGACCCCCGCCGATCTGAAATTGATGACCTATCCTGAGGATAGGTCATCAGTAGTAAAAAGAGGACAACCCCTTTAACCCCTTCACGCAACATCACGTACATGTACGTGGGGGAATGTGGTGCCTCACCGCATCCCCACGTGCATGTACGTGATCGGCTTTCACTGTCAGCGCAGGGACCTAAGCGCTGAAGGTTCAGTGAAGCCGACGTGCTGGGGTTGTTAGGCAACCAGAGAAGCCAGAAGGAACTGTATTGGAGCCCTGACCCGCCCACGATCGCTGTGATTGGTCCAATACTGCAGAGGGACCAATCGCAGCGCATCAGGGCAGGTAAGGGGGGGTTAGGGAGGGACTGTGTGCTTCTCCTTCTCTGATCATCCCCATTTCTGTCAGAGAAGCGATCAGAGAAGGAGATAGTGTGACAATCTATTGTACCTATGACGAGTATACTAGTCATGGAGCACTGCTACTTAGCGCTCCATGACTAGTATACTCATCCTGGCATTCAACTGTCACCATGTCTGCAGACATGGTGACAGCGCTGAGTGCCGGCTGTTACACACAGCCAGGCACCTTGGGTCAATGCCGAGGGGGGTCCTGTGACCCACCGTATCGGCGATCGCTGCAAACCGCAGGTCAATTCAGACCTGCGGCTTGCAGCGCTTTATGTAGTTTCTGATCCCTGCGGTCCCTGACCGCAGGGATCAGAAACCTAAAAATTGGCAAAAATCAAATTTTATTGAGGAGGAGGAGGAGGAACCGTGTTCACAGAAGGGTGGCACCCAGACCAGCTCATTGCCATCACTGGTCCATGGCTGGGGGGATACAAAGGACACAGACAATACACCTCCCACAGAGGACAGCTTTTCGTGGCACACATGAGCGATTACATGCTGCAGGGTCTCCGCAACGACCGCTGAGTTGCCCACATTCTAACTTGTGCTGATTACTGGGTGGCCACGCTGCTGGATCCCCATTACAAGGACAACGTACCATCCTTAATTCCATCAATGGAGCGTGATCGTAAGATGCGCGAGTACAAGTGCACACTTGACAGCGGGGGCAGGGTGGAAGCACAAGGCGAAGGCAGAGGAGGAGGAAGAGGTCGCCAACACAGCTGGGGCACCGCACTCACCTCAGAAGAGAGGATTAGCATGGCCAAAATGTGGAAAAGCTTTGTCAGCACACAACAACCAGCACCACCAGCTGATATGGAACGTCTTAGCATAAGGCAGCATTTCAGCAACATGGTGGAGCAGTATGTGTGCACACGCCTACACGTATTGAATGATGGGTCTGCCCCCTTCAACTTCTGGGTCTCCAAATTGGGAACATGGCCTGAGCTTGTCCTTTACCCCTTGGAGGTGCTGGCCTGCCCTGCAGCCAATGTATTGTCTGAACGTGTGTTTAGCATGACTGGAGGGGGTTATCACAGGTTATATTTCCCAATGTTTTGGGGTGTACCCTAATTTAAAAAAATATAAATACATTTAAAACCAAAAAGCAGTGTAGGCTACCTCCTCCACCGCCGCTTCCACCTACACCGCCACATCCACTGCCTCCTCAACCTCCTACTCCATATGGACCTGGTCCTGCTATATCAAGATTATTATTTTTTATTTTTATGTATTTTGTTATTTAAAGTCATTTCTCTATCCACATTAGTTTGTAGAGCACTTGCCATGCTCTTAACCACATTTTGATGCCATTTGCAGCCCTCTAGCCCTTTCCATTACATTTTTACAGCCATTTTAGTGCTCAAAAGTTCGGGTCCCCATTGACTTCAATGGGGTTCAGGGTCAAGTTCGAGTCAAGTTTAGGTCCCAAACTCAAACTTTTTTGTGAAGTTCGGCTGAACCCGTCGAACCCGAACATTCAGGTGTCCGCTCAACTCTAATTATAAGTTAAACACAGGTGTTATTTATGTGAGGGTGGGAGGATCCTGATTAGGGCAGTCCCCCAATTTTATTATTTGGTTCTAGGTGTATATAAGTGCTCTCTTTACTGTTATAATTCATATGCTTGAAAAAGACTCTGTAGTAGAAACGTTGCACGGTTGGTGAATAAACAATATTTGACTGAAGACAGAGTGCTGCGGTAATTATTCTATTCTATGGATTTCTGTTAATTAAAACATAATTACAAACATAGTATAAAATCCATATATAACGCATGCAATAAAGTCCCATTTTTATAATACATAACTATTGTCCTAGTTCAGTCCAAAAAGACAGTCATGTCATTCTTGTCATTTAGACCCAAAGGTCCCATGGCACCTGTGTACATAATAATTTCAGCTTCCTTTCTCAATAGTTCCCGATGTCTGTCTTTCCCAGTTGTCAAAGGAGAAAAATTTAATAACCTAATAAATCGCATCTGTCCAGTATCACTTTTATGCACTGGCATAGCTATAGGGGTTGCAGCGGTTGCAGTTGTGACCAGGCCCCTAAGCCAGGGGGGCCAAGAAGGCCTCTATTACCCTGTATGTTCGGTAGCTCTGCATATAATGTTGTATGTCTTTAAAGGGGTGGTCTTGCAGTGTCCCACTCGTGTATGTGGGTACTGTAAAGTTGTTATATTATATGTTATATCATGCTGTATTGCACCCTTATGTAAAATCCCTAACAGGCTGATAGGTGTAATTCACACATTCCACCACTAGATGGGGATAGAACCACAGTATATATAGTTCAGGTCAGGCCTAGTTAGGAGTGGGGAAGTTGAGGAGTAGTAGGAGTGAGCAAAGTCACAAAGGAGGACATTAGCCATTTTCCTAGGCTTTCAGGCACCTTTGTATACAGGTGAAGGACGTATAGCTTCCGGCAGCCTCACCGTTATTTACTACAAGTACAGAGAGTATATCTGTTTGTTACACTGAAGTAGAACAGTAGGGTCAGAAGCCACCGTTGATTGAGGTCGGGATCAGGCAAGGAGCTGCATATAGGAAAAGCACATATTTCTCTACACAGCCTGAAGTACTAGCCACCGATACAGCCTGTTACCTGGATTTACAGCATACCACCCTCAACCTGCATATAAGACTGTTTATTGTCGGATGTCAATTGCTGTTACAAACCCTGCGTACAGTAAAGTTCCTGGTTGGAGTTCACTACTATCTTCTTCCTCATTTCCACACCAACTACCCTCATCATTTTGCACCACCAAGGTGCTGGCATCACGATTTTACTCACTTAAGGGGGCCAGCCGCACAAGCACGCTGAAATCCAGTCACCATCAAGGACACCTCAATCACCACCTGGCCGGTGTCCCCTGTAGAAGAGTGTGCCCCGGAGAATTTGGTGCTGTTCCTCTTCACTGCAGCCCGGCCCAGGGAGCGTCAAAACTGTGAGTAAAGAACTAGCTGCCACTATTCCTCGGTCCACCGTCGCCTCACAAGTTGCACCCCTGTGGCCTGTGTTTTGCAGTCTGCTTTTTGTTTGTACGCTCGTTGCTTCCTCTGCTCTGTTTACCTGCACACCACTGCAATTGCTGCGGCGAACAGGTGAACAGAGGAGAGAAAGCAGCTCTCATATCAGCACTGCTCTCTCTTCAAACAGCTGGTCGGCAGGGGGATGCCAGGTGTCGGACCCCCGCCGATCTGAAATTGATGACCTATCCTGAGGATAGGTCATCAGTAGTAAAAAGAGGACAACCCCTTTAACCCCTTCACGCAACATCACGTACATGTACGTGGGGGAATGTGGTGCCTCACCGCATCCCCACGTGCATGTACGTGATCGGCTTTCACTGTCAGCGCAGGGACCTAAGCGCTGAAGGTTCAGTGAAGCCGACGTGCTGGGGTTGTTAGGCAACCAGAGAAGCCAGAAGGAACTGTATTGGAGCCCTGACCCGCCCACGATCGCTGTGATTGGTCCAATACTGCAGAGGGACCAATCGCAGCGCATCAGGGCAGGTAAGGGGGGGTTAGGGAGGGACTGTGTGCTTCTCCTTCTCTGATCATCCCCATTTCTGTCAGAGAAGCGATCAGAGAAGGAGATAGTGTGACAATCTATTGTACCTATGACGAGTATACTAGTCATGGAGCACTGCTACTTAGCGCTCCATGACTAGTATACTCATCCTGGCATTCAACTGTCACCATGTCTGCAGACATGGTGACAGCGCTGAGTGCCGGCTGTTACACACAGCCAGGCACCTTGGGTCAATGCCGAGGGGGGTCCTGTGACCCACCGTATCGGCGATCGCTGCAAACCGCAGGTCAATTCAGACCTGCGGCTTGCAGCGCTTTATGTAGTTTCTGATCCCTGCGGTCCCTGACCGCAGGGATCAGAAACCTAAAAATTGGCAAAAATCAAATTTTATTAACCCCCCCTGCACCCCTGAATTCATTTATGTGGCGGGGTGCAGGGGGGGCGGTTTGTGGGTGGTGCGGGGCGGTGCGGCAGTTGCGGGAGGCGGGCGGTGCGGCAGGCGGGATCGCGATCCCCCGCCCGCCTCCCATTATAATAATCGTTGGTGTACAGTGGTATACCAGGGTGTCAGCACATTGCTCACACCCTGGTATAAACGGCTGACATCGGTGATGGGAGAGGGAGAGAGCTCCCAGGCAGCCCCCCGAAGCCCCGTCCTTACCCTTCCCCATCTGCACAGTTCTGACCATAACTGAGCAGATGGGGAAGGTTCCCATGGCAGAAGGACGCCTGCTTAGGCGTCCTGCTGTCCATGGTGCTGAACAGATCTATGCTAAAAGCATAGATCTGTTCAGTGTAAGTAAAATATAGTACAGTACAATATATATATTGTACTGTATTATACAGACATTAGACCCACTGGATCTTCAAGAACCAAGTGGGTCTGGGTAAAAAAAAAGTAAAAAAAAGTGAAAAAAAAGTAAAAGTCAAAAAACACATTTATCACTGATTAAACATGAGAAAAATAAAATTCCCTACACATGTTTGGTATCGCCGCGTCCGTAACGACCTGATCTATAAAACGGTCATGTTACTTTTCCCGAACGGTGAACGCCATAAAAATAAAAAATAAAAAACTATGATGAAATTGAAATTTTGCCCACCTTACTTCCCAAAAAAAGGTAATGTACGCCAAATTTGTAACAATCAAACCGTCATCTCATCCCGCAAAAAATGAGACCCTACTTGAGATAATCGCCCAAAAACTGAAAAAACTATGGCTCTTAGACTATGGAGAAACTAAAACTTTTTTTTTGTTTTAAAAATGAAATCATTGTGTAAAACTTACATAAATAAAAAAAAATTGTATACATATTAGGTATCGCCGCGTCCGTGACAACCTGCTCTATAAAAATACCACATGATCTAACCTGTCAGATGAATGTTGTAAATAACAATAAAAAAAAACGATGCCAAAAAAGCTATTTCTTGTTACCTTGCCGCACAAAAAGTGTAATATAGAGCAACCAAAAATCATATGCACCCTAAACTAGTACCAACAACACTGCCACCCTATCCCGTAGTTTCTAAAATGGGGTCACTTTTATGGAGTTTCTACTCTAGGGGTGCATAAGGGGGGCTTCAAATGGGACATGGTGTCAAAAAAAACAGTCCAGCAAAATCTGCCTTCCAAAAACCGTATGGCATTCCTTTCCTTCTGCGCCCTACCGTGTGCCCGTACAGCAGTTTACGACCACATATGGGGTGTTTCTGTAAACTACAGAATCAGGGCCATAAATAATGAGTTTTGTTTGGTTGTTAACCCTTGCATTGTAACTGGAAAAAAAAATGGAAATCTGCCAAAAAAGTGAAATTTTGAAATTGTATCTCTATTTTCCATTAAATCTTGTGCAACACCTAAAGGGTTAACAAAGTTTGTAAAATCAGTTTTGAATACCTTGAGGGGTGTACTTTCTTAGATGGGGTCACTTTTATAGAGTTTCTACTCCAGGGGTGCATCAGGGAGGCTTCAAATGGGACATGGTGTCAACGGCAGAGTCAGGGCAATAAAGATACAGTCTTGTTTGACTGTTAACCCTTGCTTTGTTAGTGGAAAAAATTGGTTAAAATGGAAAATTAGGCAAAAAAATGAAATTCTCAAATTTCATCCCCATTTGCCAATAACTCTTGTGCAACACCTAAAGAGTTAACAAAGTTTGTAAAATCAGTTTTGAATACCTTGAGGGGTGTAGTTTATAGAATGGGGTCATTTTTGGGTGGTTTCTGTTATGTAAGCCTCGCAAAGTGACTTCAGACCTGTAGTGGTCCCTAAAAATTGGATTTCTGAAAAATTTCAAGATTTGCTTCTAAACTTCTAAGCCTTGTAACATCCCCAAAAAATAAAATTTCATTCCCAAAATAATTCAAACATGAAGTACACATATGGGGAATGTAAAGTCATCACAATTTTTGGGGGTATTACTATGTATTACAGAAGTAGAGAAACTGAAACTTTGAAATTTGAAATTTTTTCCAAATTTTTGGTAAATTAGGTATTTTTTTATGCAAAAAAAAAATTTGGGGACCTAATTTTTCCAGTGTCATGAAGTACAATATGTGACGAAAAAACAATCTCAGAACGGCCTGATTAAGTCAAAGCGTTTAAAAGTTATCACCACTTAAAGTGACACTGGTCAGATTTGCAAAAAATGACCTGGTCCTTAAGGTGAAATAAGGCTGTGTCTTGAAGGGGTTAACAACAGTAGGGCTGGAGAGAAGGGGTTAGGTTGAGAATTTGGCAAGGGGGTGGGAGCTGTTTCAATTTTTGCCTCTGGCAGCAGAAAGGCTAAGTGCACCCTGGCTCCTGGCCACAAAACACTGAGGGATGGGGGGCCGAAGCTGAACTCTTACACCAGGGCCCATGAGCCTTTAGCTAGGCCCCTGCTGTTATGTACCGGCTTCATATGTGAGACCAGTCTGGATGCTCCAGGCCATGAACACACAGATCTCATGTTCACCATACCTAACCTGCATAGTACGAATAGTCTTACCAATGTAAGAGAGAGTCTGCAGTTGCACTATCACATAGATCACATTTTACATGTAATCAATCACTCCTAATCACAAATTCATGACCACTCAGTGCAGAAGTGGCAATCCATTAGTCTGTCACAGAAGAGACACTGTCCACAACTATTATTGCCTTTGGAAAGAAAATTCAGTACCCCCTGTTTTTTTCTTTTACTCCTGAATCCTATATTTCGACCACTCACCAAACAGTCACGCAGATGTTTAGATCACCTGAATGTGATGCATGGTTGAGAGTGCACTTTGTCTGTAGATATAGGATCACTGGTTATCAAGGACCTATTCTTTTTTAATTGAAGTTTTAATCGCTTCGGAAACTGGGCTATACGAGGAGGAGAAAGTAAATCTCCCCTTTTTTTGTTCTCCAGTATATGGGGAACACAGCTTGTGTGTAGATATTGCTGTTACATACGTGTTATGGCGCTTCTAAAGTATGTAGTGCTCGTTAACAAAACCAGTTCTCAAGATATTAAAGGTCCTTTTACACATACAGATGATCCGGCAGATTATCGGTAATAAAGCAGGCACTCCCAATTACTGCCAGATCATAAGCAGAGATTAGGGGTACATGTACAGTTTAAAATCCTTCTAATAGCTTCTATTTCCATACACACAAATGCATTGGGAGCACTACACATTCTATTCCAAATCAAAACATGAAGAAAAATATATCAAATTTGTGTTGTTGCTCTAAATAAATTTAAGAAAAGTGAATATTAGACTGTTCAAAAAAATTGCAGTGTTTGTATTCTTCTTTACAAACTTAAACATTCACTATATAAACTGAAAAATGTTTGAAGATTTTGCTTTACTTTGAATCACTTCACTAATATTTAGTTTTAAAACCACTGTCTCCGAGAACTGCTGTACATCTGTGTTGCATGGAGTCAACCAACTTCTGGCCCCTGTGAACAGGTATTCCAGCCCAGGATGATTGGACTACATTCCACAGTTCTTCTCTATTTCTTGGTTTTGCCTCAGAAACTGCATTTTTGATGTCACCCCATAAGATTTCTATTGGATTAAGATCAGAGGATTGGGCTGACCGCTCCATAACATCAATCTTGTTGGTCTGGAACCAAGATGTTGCACATTTACTGGTGTGTTTGGAGTCGTTGTCTTGTTGGAACACCTATTTCAAGGGCATTGCCTTTTCAGCATAGGGCAGCATGACCTCTTCAAGTATTCTGATGTATTCAAAGTGATCCATGATCCCTGGTGTGAGATAAATAGGCCCAACAGCGTAGTATGAGAAACATCCTCATATCATGATACTGGCGCCACCATGCTTCACTGTCTTCACAGTGTATTGTGGCTTGAATTCAGTGTTTGGGGGTCGTCTGACAAACTGTCTTTGGCCACTAGACCCAAAAAGAACAATCTTACTTTCATCAGTCCACAAAATGTTGCGCCATTTCTCCTTAGGCCAGTCAATGTGCTCCTTGGCAAATTGTAACCTTTTCAGCACGTCTTTTTTTCAACAGTGGGACTTTGCGGGGGCTTCTAGCAGATAGCTCGGCTTTACATAGGCGTATTCTAATTGTAACAGTACTCACAGGTAACTTTAGACCTTCTTTGATCTTCCTGGAGAGGATTGTTGGCTGAGTCCTTGCCATTTTGGCTATTCTTCTATCCATTCAAATGGTAGTTTTTCGCTTTCTTCCACGTCTTTCAGGTTTTAGTTGCCATTTTGAAGCATTTGCGATCATTTTAGCTGAACAGCCTATCGTTTTCTGCACTTCTTTATATGTTTTCCCCTCTCCAATCAACATTTTAATCAATGCACACTGTTCTTCTGAACAATGTCTGGAACGACCCATTCTCCTCAGAATTCAAGAGAGAAATGCACTGTAACCAGCATGTACAACATTTGCTGCCTTCCTTCCTTAAATAAGGGCAATAATTGCCACCTGTTTTTCAAAGAATGAATGATCTCACTAATTGAACTCCACACTGCTATTATTTTGAACATGGCCATTTCAATAAGTGATTGACTTACACAGAATCAGCAGCATGCATGTCATGACTGTTGGGTCTGTTGGGTTTCTATTACTCTACTACACCTGCTAGTAAATTATTTGCCATGTAGAAATATCATTTCTACCAAAAACCGTGATTGATCAGGTTAGTGATGTCTGACTGCTATTATTTTGAACACAAATGTACATGCAGCAGACAAATATCTAATGACCGGCAACAAACTGTATATATAAACAGAGCCACGTGAGAATACGTGGTCCACTCATCCAAAAGAAGCATTTACATGCGCCAAGCAGCAGCAGATTGTCAGGCAAGTCGGCAACTCGTTCAGTGGAGGAGACTGCTGTATTTACTTGCATCGATATCCTCCACAGTATGTGGACGAGGCATTGCTATTGCCATCACTCGTCCTCATACATCTGCATTGTTTCTGGGCAGCAGATCGCTGTTTAGCCCACACGATCTTCTGACCAGAAATGATCATTTAGGTGCCTGCACGAATGTCAGGATCACCCTATGAACGAGTGTGTCACTTGGTCATTGGGTGATCTGTGGAACCTTTTAAACGGGCAGATTGTCAGGAACGAGCGTTCGCAGGAACATCCGTTCCCGATAATGGACCCGATTACCTGACTGTCTAAATATACCTTAACACTATGTGCAAAAAAGCGCCAAGGACGACAATGTCCCCAGGTGTGTATATATTGCCAAACACCAGATGTCCTGATAAAGCTCACCACTACCCAACTGGGACACACAATTTATGTTTCTCTTCTTCGGCGAAATTCCAACTTGTGAGCTGCAGATGTTCACAGGTTCTCATAAATTGGAGAGCGAACAAGACTGCATCAAATCTCAGAGCTTTACACTCTGTGTGTTGAGGAAGAAGCCAAGAGCAGGCAAAACCCGAGGTTGGGCTTTATAATCAGCAATTTATATTACCAAATGCTGAATTTTGTCCTATGTTTGTGAGTACTGAGAATTAAACTTCTTGGGGGACATTTATTAACGCTTTTATGCTACATTTTGGCATATCTATGTCGCAGATTTTGTCACAAAGGTGTTTTGCAGCAAAATCTGCGACTTTTCCCAGCTCACGCCTGACTAAATCACCAGTCTTAATAAATGTCCCCCCTTGTCTATACTATTTGTCTCTTTCTCATGCAGAGTCCCAGTCGGGTAGTGGTGAGTTTTATCAGGACACCTGCTGTTTGGCTATATAAACATGAATGCTTTGGGACACTGATATCTGCAGCAATTTTTGGGATATTTACATGCAGCAATCACTTCCGCTGTATGGGGACAGTAATAGCTTGTCCATTTACAAGTTCACTTTTTCTGTGCATCAGGAACAATGATTTTTGGTGCCAGCAAAACGACACAATCGCCTGATGAACGAGCATCTATTCATTCATTGGATGACTGACGGCACCTTTTACATAGGGGATGTCCGGATAACACTAGTGTTGAGTGAATCGAAGTAAAATTTGATTCGTAATGAAGTCAAATTTCCTCGTACTTCGTGATACTAAATCTATTTTTCATTAAAAAAAATACATACTCGCCTCATCCAATGGCTCACGCAGAGGCCATCGCAGCCATCTTGATTGACGAAAATGCGCAAAATCTCACTCTCGCTGCCAATCACACTGGCCGGGGGCAGTGACATCATCAGTAATGACTAGTGATGAGCGGCAGGGGCTGTATTCGAATTTGTGATATTTCATGAATATTTGGGCGAATATTTGTCATGTATTTGCAAATTCAAGATTATTTTCTTGATTGCCAAAAACCGGCAATGTAATATTCGTGTAATGTGCGCGAAATACAGGCGCGGGTCACTTTTGCTACATTTTCCAAGCTGCTAGAAGTTTCCTGAGACTGGAGAAAATGGTTGGCACGGCAGAACATTAAAAATGGCTTTATATGCAGTTAGAGTGCTCCAATATATTCACGATTGCGCTAATCGGCACTAATGATGCGAATATTTTGGCGCAATACATAAAACTTCACATTTTAGCAGGTCTGCATGTATGTATGGACAGCAGAACCTATCACACTGCACGCAACAGCTACACTATATCAGGATATAACCTACACTGACTATCTCCCACTAACTATCTGTATTATATATATAAGCTATCTAACTATCTAATGTAGTGTGGAAAGCACAGAGCACAGACATGACACTGCTATCTCTCTCAAAACTTTAAAAAAAACTGTAGAAAATGGCTGCTGGGGA
Source organism: Bufo gargarizans (assembly GCF_014858855.1). NCBI lineage: Eukaryota > Metazoa > Chordata > Amphibia > Anura > Bufonidae > Bufo > Bufo gargarizans. The sequence continues at coordinate 178,207,093 of NC_058081.1, forward strand.
GGTTCTTATATAGTACGGGGTAGGCAACTTTCCTATTGGTTGCTAGGGATGTTGCTAAGCTCAGACACATTACTGCCTTCTCATTGGCCCACAAGCAAGAAGGGAGGTTACTGAAGAAAAAAAACTACTACAATATTCGAAATTACGAATATATATCACTATATTCTAAATATTTGCGAATTCTCGAAGTGCCGATATTCGCGATTCGAATATTCGCGCCCAACACTAGTAATGACGTCACCGCATCCACCTAGCGTGATGATGTGGTAACGTCATCACGTCAGCGCAGAGAGATTTTGCTTGTTTTCTTCAATCAAGGTGGTCGTGATGGCCTCTCCACGAGCAAATAGATGAGGTATGTATTTTTTTGTTTTTAACCCCTGAAAGACCTTAATGCAGGGGTGCACAACCTTTTCTGGTTGGGGGCCACGTTGTGAGCGTGAACCAATTCCAAGGGCCGAAAATAAAACCTAAAGGGGTGATACCAACTGAAATACTATTTTTATGGCATATTGAACATACAGTATATAGCATAAATGTCTAGTTACACTTCTAGTACTCCCATTTAATGGGAAAATACATGAAAGATACATGTGAGCAGCCACAAGACATAGACATACATGTCTGTTACCAGATGATTGGGGGCCGCACAGAATGGTATCGAGGGCCGCATGTGGCCCCCGAGTCGCAGGTTGTGAACCCCTGCCTTAATGTGACTGTCAGATGCCGTGATCAGGATTGAACATGGTGTCTGAGAGGTTTAATGACGGGGGTGGTCTGATCGCTGTTCCTCGTTATTGTGCCTGCTACATGCAATGGAATGTGATTCGTGACGGAGAAATTTGTCACAAATCGAATTTCTTGGTGAACTTTGGCTAAGCAGCCGAATCAAATTTTTTAAAACATTGCTCATCTCTAGATAACACCCATGGAAGTGGACTCAAGTCAATCTGTTCAGGTGGCACAGTGGCTCACACCGCCTGTGATGTACAGTGCAAATATTCTAATTAATAAAAAAAATGTTTAATATAATGTCAATGGCATTGGTAGAATATGATAGAAGGTGTAGCAGCACTATAGGGTATACTGGCCTTAATGTGGTGGTGCACGTGGTGTTGAACGCCAGTCCGTAGCGTCCCTTCAAGCAGGCAACCGAAAATAGTAGAACCGCAGCACTCTCTTGTCTCATTAATTCCTTTATTCCATCAAATTCATGCAACGTTTTGACCTGGACGGTCTTTTTCAAGCAGAAAAAGACCTGCTTGAAAAAGACCGTCCAGGTCGAAACGTTGCATGAATTTGATGGAATAAAGGAATTAATGAGACGAGAGTGCTGCGGTTCTACTATTTTCGGTTGCCTGATTGGTAGAATATGGTCACTGTGGTCCCTATAGACCCGGATCTAAACAATCTCATTAGAAATGATGATACTGTGTGCCAAGAGGAGGCGCCAGCACACCCTCTGTGGTTTCTTTTCTTGGTAGGCAGAGGCACGTTAATTCATTTGCAGCAAAACAACTTTACTGTACACAATTATATACACACATCTCTAAAATATGTTGCATCTTATCCCAAGTACGGTCTCCTAAATGTGCATTATTGGAATCAGCTACAGTCTCTCAGTCACAGCACAAAACTTGGACTCCAGAGGCACAGCAAGAATAATTATACTCATATAGAGGAAGAGTCCTTTAACTATTTACATTACTGTGCTTATAAACAGCCCTTGAATAGTCCCAAGGGGGAATTCTCTACTACAGTCGAGATACTAGCCCAATAAGCCCCATCTGCCTAGCTTGGTTTCTTCAGTCACTTGGAGCCGTTACACTTTATCTTTTGGCAATGGAGGGGAGTCATCATACTCTACCTTCCCCTCTGAATCAAGTGTTCCCAGCGCGCACTCTGACCTGATGCTGCAGGAGGTCAGGTGACTGAAGAGCGGGCCCTGAGAAGAGAAGACAGCCAGAACAGGGAGAGTGGCGGCAGGAGAGGTAAGTGACTTTATTATTTTACCGTCTGATTTGAGGTCTGATATGGAGGTTTAATGGGGGGTCTGGAGAGGTCTATGGGGGGTCAGGAGGTGTGACTGGGGGCCTGGAGGTCTGAATGTGGGGGTCTGGAGGGCTGACTGGGGGATCTGGAGTGGTCTAATGGGGGTCTGATTGTGGGGTATGGAAGTCTGATTGGGGGTCTGGAGGACTGACTGGGGGGTCTAGAGGTCTGATTTAGGGTCTGGAGGTCTGACTGGGGGGTCCGATTGGGGGTCTGGAGATCTGACTGGGGGGTCTAGAGGTCTAATGGGGGCCTGGAGGTCTGACTTGGGGGTCTAGAGGTCTAATGGGGGTCATATATGGGGGTCTGGAAGTCTAATGGGGGTCTGGAGGTCTAGTGGGAGTCTGTAGGTCTAATGGGGGTCTGGAGGTCTGATATGGGGGTCTGGTCTGAGGTCTGATATGGGGGTCTGGTCTGAGGTCTGATATGTGGGTCTGGAGGTCTAATGAGGGTCTTATATGGGGGTCTTATCTGAGGTCTGATATTGGGTCTGGGTCTTACATGGAGGTCTAATGGGGGTCTGATCTGAGGTTTAAAACTGGGGTCTTATATGGGGTCTCACATAGAGGTCTAAAGGGGGTTTGGTCTGAGATAGGGGGATATCATTTAGGGTTTTATATTGGGGTCTGATCTCAAAGGAAGAGGCGATTTATTTGTACTAACTCACAAAATAAAGGGTTGTTTTGTGTGGTACCAGTATTTTCAGGGGGACTATTTCTGCAGGAAAGTATTGGGGAGCACAGTGGACACAGTATTGGGGGTGGCAGGATCGGGTGTTGGGAAGGTGGAAGGATGATGGAAAAGTAAGAAGATGTCTGTTTGTTAAACTCTGCAGAGACGAGGAGCGGCTGAAAGAAGTCACCATGGTAAACAGGAGAAGAGGCAAGAGAATATCTACATCAGAGAAGAGACGCCACTGGATGGAAGAGGTACATATGTGGCGCTGTATGGCGCTGTATGTTCTGTAGCGCTGTATGTAATGTTTTTCAAGCATGTCTTGAAAGGGGTTGTCTGTTTTTCTTTTGTACGAGCGCTGCCTTCTCTGCTCTGTTTACCTGCTCATCACTGCAAATGCTACGGCTAGCAGGTGAACAGAGCAGAGAAAGCAGCTCTCATATCAGCACTGCCCTCTCTTCAAACAGCAGGGGGCACAGAGGGCATTACTACTATAAAGGGGGCACAATAGGAATTATTACTATGAAGGGGACACAATGGGCATTATTACTGTGAAGAGGGTACAGTGGGGATTATTACTGTGAAGAGGGCACAAAGAGGGCATAACTACTCTGAGAGGGCACAATGTGGGCATAACTCCTGTGAGTGACACACATCTGTACAAAACTAATGTGAAGGTTGTACAATGAGGGCAATACTACTGTGAGGGGGTACAATTTTTTTTAAAGGGAATCTGTCACCTATTTTGACCATATAAAACCATTTACATAGCAATGTGCAATAAAGTACCTTCTTACCTACATGTGTCTTCTTTCTTTTATTCAACTTTTCATTCTTATAAAAAAAGCGATTTCTCTGATATGCAAATGAGGTTCCAAGGTGCCCAGAGAGGCGTTATTACACTGCTCTAGTGCCCAGTAACGCCCCCCCTGCAGTGCCCAGCCGGCCTTTCTTCCAAGCCCAGCACGCCTCCTAAGAAATAAATGTCCTCCCACATACTTGCCGAATGGCACTGCCCCCTCCCCACTATGTCATTTAATTTATTCATTGCACCATCGTGCTTCCTCCTCTCTTGGCCTACGGCGCCGCCCCCTCCCGATTATGTCATTTAATTTATTCACTTCATCGGGCGTTCCTTCCTCCTCTCTTGGCCTACGGCGCCGCCCCCTCCCTATTATGTCATTTATTTTATTCATTGCACCAGACCTCCCTTCCTCCTCTCTTGTCCTCCGAAATCCCGCACAGGCGCAGTATCGGTGAGTGCCTGCGCCTGCACGATTCTCCTGTTCTAGAGGGCAACAGCCTCAATAGTGTCACTGGGCATGTGCCGAGCCCAGTGACACTATTGAGACTGTTGCCCTCTGGAACAGGAGAATCGTGCAGGCGCAGGCACTCACCGATACTGCGCCTGCGTGGGATTTCGGAGGACAAGAGAGGAGGAAGGGAGGACCGGTGCATTGAATAAATTAAATGATGTAGTGGAGGGGGCGGCGCCGTTCGGCAAGTATGTGGGAGGACATTTATTTCTTAGGAGGCGTGCTGGGCTTGAAAGAAAGGCCGGCTGGGCACTGCAGGGGGGCGTTACTGGGCACTAGAGCAGTGTAATAACGCCTCTCTGGGCACCTTGGAACCTCATTTGCATATCAGACAAATCGCTTTTTTATAAGAATGAAAAGTTGAATAAAAGAAAGAAGACACATGTAGGTAAGAAGGTACTTTATTGCACATTGCTATGTAAACGGTTTTATATGGTCAAAATAGGTGACAGATTCCCTTTAAAGTATTTGGGGGGGGGGGGGGGGGGGTAGGGGCTTACACATGGACCAGAGCATTGAATCCTCTTCAGCCTGACATCACTAAATTCTTCTCCTGGTGCCTCTTCTTAGCGTGACCTGGGTCTCACCTGGCACTTCTGTCATTTACGGAGATGCTGCAGCCAGTCACATCTGCAGACATATCATTTGAAGGTAATCTCACCAGCATCTGGTCTAGGTATTACAATACATACATTTTCAATCTGCTTTCTCCCACAAGAACATAAAGACTAGCACTCATGATCTTTCTTTATGAATATTACGCCAGTGGTACAGAACTGCGGGAACACTGTGTAACTTAGGCACATCAATTAGAAGGGAGCAGAGTAGCAAAATACTGCATCACAATCAAGTCCTACAGTGTATATTCCATTATTCAAGGTTTGAGGGATGTTGGTCGAAAGCCCTTATGGTCATTGTAATTGCAGCCATACGCATCACTTTCTGTAATCCAGCATCTGTTTGACTACTCAGAAATTGTTTGATAAAATGTTAAGATGCCATAGACAATGACAACATAAAAACAATGTTCTTTACCTGACGTACAGGCGCTGGGAGGTTGGAGAACACCCATAGCAAGAGCTTGACCTTGGTCTAGTATGTGTCCTTTATTAACAGTCAGACTGGAAGGTAGTCAGAGAGCGGCAGGCTTGTAATCAGAATGCTAGCTTTATATGATACTGATTGCAAGAGAAATAAAATGTGATGTCCAACAACAAAAAGGTATTCAGGGATAATCTGGAGATCTGAATGATGGAGATGTGCAGGGATATGACCGTGCAGGTAGATGAGAGAGTGAGTGAATCAGTCTAGTGGTGAGGCGGTATGTTATTGTGAAGTAATCACTTTCCCAGGAAATGAATGATAAGCTGGCCACAGACGTAGCAGTTTTCATTAGAAACAAGGAATCCAATATTTGTTTATCAGCAGAGCAGTGTGCCCAGACAACCGGATGGCACACACATTAAGCCAGTAATCTTGGCAAAGGCATTGTTCTGCTGTTCACACCTTTACAAGTGATGAAGGAACCCCAGGATCTCTTTAAAGGGGTTGTCCACCCCCCTGGATTTTATTTTTAACCAAAAGCTTAGAATGTTATAAAATTGTTAGTAAAAAATGAGTAATATCCACCTTACCAATCCACCACTACTCCCATGCCACCACTTTCTTTTTCAAATCAAGTCATTTTCATTGAAGTTTTAACTATAGTAAAACATACAAAGCAAAATACTCCTCCCTCTCTTACCCATTCTGGGAACAGTCCATGTATCATAGTACTAAATTAATATATTTAAAGGGCATCTGTCAGCAGATCAGTACCTATGACACTGGCTGATCTGTTACATGTGCGCTTGGCAGCTGAAGACATCTGTGTTGGTCCCATGTACATATGTGTCCACATTGCTGAGAAACATTATGTCTAAATATATGCAAATGAGACCCTAGAACCTAGAGCAGTGATGGCAAACCTTTTAGAGACCGAGTGCCCAAACTGCACCCCAAAACCCACATATTTATCACAAAGTGCCAACATGGGAATTTCCCCTGAATACTACAGTCCAGTATAGTATATCTTCCATGTACCTTTCGCTATAAAAGCCTGTTTACACTCAGTGCGCTGCCTGTGGTGTTCATAGTACGCCTGCGCTGATGAATGGCAGGAAAAGTCTAAGGCCTCCTGCACATGACTGTAGGTGTCCCGTTGCCATATTGAGGACCGCATTTGCGGATCCGCAATACATGGGCACCGTTCCACGTGCATTCCGCATCACGGATGCGGACGCTTTCACTTTAATGGGTCCGCCAAATCCGGAGATGCGGAATGGTGCGGAACGGAAGCACAGAACGGAACCCTACGGAGAGGTTCCATGGGGTTTCATCCCGTACTTCCGTTCCGAAAAAAGATAGAACATGTCCTATCTTTTTGCAGATCGTGGACCCATTAAAGTGAATGGGTCCGTGATCCACTGCGGCTGCCCCATGGTCAGTGTTCTTGCATTGCGTCCCGTGGCCTAAGGCATATTGGTACACCATAGACTTTTCCAGGGTGCAAGTGCCCACAGAGAGGGCTCTGAGTGCCGCCTCTGGCACCCGTGCCATAGGTTCACCATCACTGACCTAGAGGCTCTGCTCTCTCTTCAACTGCCACACTCTCTCCACTTTGATTGACAGGGCCAAGCAGGTGTGATCACATCTTTCACTGCCTGGTCCTGTCAATCAAAGTATAGAGGGCACAGCAGTTGCAGAGAGGGCAGAGCCTCTAGGTGTAAAGGCAACTCCCCTGTTGCTCCTAGAGGCTCATTTGCATATATTAAGAAAGGATTCAGCTTACACATTTCACATAAGGAAAAGCTCTTATACCTGTCTTACGAAGTGAAAGTGGAGGTCTATATATCCCATGTAATAAATATAAATAAGATAAGTAATGTGGTTCACTGGGGGACAGTCTGGAAAATCCACTGCGAGATGTATTCCCATTGATCAAGTTCTGTAGAGCCAATGTCCTGTTCCCACTTCTGTCATGTCTGCAATGGAAATGTATCCAAATGTTTAGAAGTTTGTAAATTCTTCTATATGCAGGATATCATCCCCAACCTTCATGATGAGTTACCCACTAGATCCACAACTGTGAGACCTGCATATCTCTATTGAGGTATGGCCGCGTGGTTGCGATGCAGACATGATGCGGTAAGGAAACGCATGTGCTCAGTTACTGCATGCATAATCATGTATTTAGGGTGCGTTTTTTTGTCCATGACGTGTTGTTTGAACTGTTGCGAATTTTCCTGGTTCTTTAGCTTTCTGATTAACTTCAAGTAGTGATACCTTTGGTAAAATACATACCGCAAGAGGCTACTCGGCTGTATATGTCATGCAGTCAGCGCAAGCAGCAGGAGATGTTTTATCAATCAGGTGCGGTCATCACAACTCTGAAAGTGCAGGTCTATCTCAGAAACCTACTTTCCCATTGACTTTGATTGGAAAATAAGATGCTGGGGTTCCTAACTGCATCATGACCACATCACAACCGAGCTATGTGGCCGGACCCTTAGATGACTCTGTACTGAGAGCATGTCAAAGTTGCAGGTATTGATAAAAATGGGAGTGCGATAGAGCAAATTCTAGCTGTAATTGACTAAACTGCTTCAGTTCATCCACATTCAATATACAGTATGGGTCAATCCCTAAAACCATCTAAAAACAAACAGCTCTGGAAGCCGAGGTGAATGCCACATAGATGTCCTGTATAGGGAGTGAATTTTTTAATCCAGAAAATATCTGGAAATTTCCGCCATCTACAAGGCCTCTTTCTCACGGGCGTCCCAGATTTGCTCCAGATGCGTCGCGTGTGCATTGCGGGAAACCCACACGAGTAGTCACTCAATTACAGTCAGTTTTGACTGCGATTGCGTTCCGATGTTCAGTTTTTTCCTCGTGAGTGCAATGCGTGTTGCGCGCGCGTGAGAATAAACTGAATGTGGTACCCAGACCCGAACTTCTTCACTGAAGTTCGGGATTGGGTTAGGTGTTCTGCAGATTTTATTATTTTCCATTATAACAAGGCTGCGCGAAAAAGAGGATGAGATGAGTTAATATTTTTTTTAACCCCTCAAGGCACATTTTACTCAGCATTCTGTATTCAGAATGCTATTATTTTCCTTTATAACCATGTTATAAGGGACAATAAGGCAGTAAATTGACTTTTATCAATTTACTAACATCATCTCCTAGCAACCATGCGTGAAAATCGCATTGCATCCGTACTTGCTTGCGATTTTCATGCATCCCCATTCATTTCTATGGGGCCTGCGTTGCGTTTAAAACGCAGAATATAGAACATGCAGCGATTTTCATGCAAAGCACAAGTGATGGGTGAAAATCACCGCTCATGTGAACAGCCCAATTGAAGTGAATGGGTCCAGATTCAGTGCGGGTGCAATGCGTTCACCTCACGTCCATGTGAAAGGGGCCTAAGCTACATGCACACGACTGTTGTGTTTTGCGGTCCGCAAATTGCAGATCTGCAAAACACGGATGGCATCCTTGTGCATTCCGCAATTTGCGGAACGGCATTGACAGCCATTAATCTAACTGCCTATTCTTGTCCGCAAAAACGGACAAGAATAGGACAGGTTATATTTCTTTTGCGGACCCCGGAATGGTGCAACGGATGCGGACAGCACACAAAGTGCTGTCTGCATCTTTTGCGGCCCCATTGAAGCAAATGGGTCCGCATCCGAGCCGCAAAAACTGCGGCTCGCATGCGGACCAAAACAACGGTCATGTGCATGTAGCCTAAGTAGAACAATGGGTAGGCCACTTCCATGAGTATAAAACCGCTTTGATTCAATAGCCTTAAATGAGGATGAAGCGTAAAGATTCAATAGCTTACCACTAGAATTTATCTCCAGCCCATTCTCCCAGCCCACAAGGAGTTGTAGTTGTGAAGCCAAAAAATAAAGACTATGGGCCAGATTTATCACTACTCTGACAGCTCACTCCATTTTCACATATGGCTTAAGTCAGTTTTAGGCCTCATGCACACAACAGTTGTTTTTAGTGTCCGCAAATTGTGCGTCCGCAAAAAAACCGGATGCTGCATCCATTTTTTTGGGGGGGATCCGTTTTTTTTCTCACAGATCCCTTTTAATGAATGCCTATCCTTGTCCGCAAATGTGAAAAAAGTAGGACATGCACTATTTTTTTTGCTGAAGGGAAACACGGACAACGGACGCGGAACACAAACGGATGAACTATCAGCATTTTTTTGCTGACCCATTGAAATGAATGGGTCCCCATCGTATGCGCAAAAAAAACGGAACGGAGACAGAGAAAAACAACTGTCGTGTGCATGAGGCCTTAGCCAAGTCAGATTTATGATCGGCCCTTTAAGACTGTGATAAATGTGGTTTGACGGTAGCAGTTTATCCATCAGTGAGCAGCTTTACAAAAGTCACGCGTCTTTACGAAAAAGTTGCATGTTCTATTAAAAAGTCGCATAAGATAAGCATGGTTCTCACTGGAGTGAAATTGCTCATTTTTTTGCATCTTTTTTGCGACTTTTTAAATAGTCGCAATAGTAAATCTGTCTACAGATTCATTTACATAAGAAAACACGCCCACTTTCAGAAAACTGGCGAGCATAGTGCAGAGCCAATAAAAGTCTCAAATTAAGCGATTGCGCAAAAATTTGCGACTTTTTCACTCCATTATTCTGACTTGGGGTAATGATAAATCTGGCCTGGGGACTGGGGACTGCTGGTCCTCCCTTGTCTTTCACATATTTTAAGGTGTCAGTTTTAATAAGTACCTGCCCTTTTTGCCTTTGTAATTCACATGTAAAAGTATTTTCAAAAGAAAAATATAAAAGTAGCCAAACCGGTGAGTTATGTAAGACATAAAGAAGCCATAGTAACCAGATCATCTTAATAAGGTTTACCCTCCCTTGGACTTATAAAGGTAGTTTCCACCACTTTCTAGTTTCCCAGTAAGTGGTGTCTGCTGCAACCAGTGATTGACTGCAGCGGCAGCATAAAGATACGGAAACACTGAAGGCCAGGATACAGAGACCAGCAGGGGATTCAGGAAGATGGGAGAGCTGGGAATCAGTTAGGCCTCTTTCACACTTGCGTTGTCCGGATCCGGCGTGTACTCCACTTGCCGGAATTACACGCCGGATCCAGAAAAACGCAAGTGTACTGAAAGCATTTGAAGACGGATCCGTCTTCAAAATGCTTTCAGTGTTACTATGGCAGCCAGGACGCTATTAAAGTCCTGGTTGCCATAGTAGGAGTGGTATACTTACAGTCCGCGCGGCTCCCGGGGCGCTCCAGAGTGACGTCAGAGCGCCCCATGCGCATGGATGACGTGCCATGCGATCACGTCATCCATGAGCGTGGGGCGCCCTGACGCCACTCTGGAGCGCCCCGGGAGCCGCACGGACGGTACGTATGCTGCTCCCCCGCTCCCTGCTACACTTTACCATGGCTGCCAGGACTTTAGCGTCCCGGCAGCCATGGTAACCATTCAGAAAAAGCTAAACGTCGGATCCGGCAATGCGCCGAAACGACGTTCAGCTTAAGGCCGGATCCGGATCAATGCCTTTCAATAGGCATTCATTCCGGATCCGGCCTTGCGGCAAGTGTTCAGGATTTTTGGCCGGAGCAAAAAGCGCAGCTGCAACACGCCAGACCTGCAGGGTATGACGAAGTGAGGTCACGGTTATGGGCAATCGAGGGTACTCACTATATTTGAAGATCCCTGGGCAGGCGCGTGGCAGTGAAGGAGAGGTAGACACGGTTCCTCTGGGGCACGCTCTGGAGATAGGGACCAGGCCTGATGGTAGATGAGGTGCCCTGGATGTTACAGGTATTTTGTGTGCCTGGGGCAAGGTCCCTGTGGTATTCGTGACGCCAGTGCCTTTGGACGGTGGCACGCTGGTTGGTGGTTGGAATGATGGAGGTACACAAGTATATAGTGAACCAAACGTAACTTTACTGAACAATCCAACTTTGTACAGCAGGTAGTAGTACAGTCTTTCAAACACAGTTCCACAAGGGGGCTTATTCACACAATGGCAGGTAATAGTCATGCAAGATACGCAGAGGGTAAATTCACAAGCACTCAGCAGCAGGTTGTACTTTTCCTCAGAATCAATGTACACTGTCCTTTATAGAACTCCTGCTCTGGCTTTATCTCCCAAGGCCCGGATGCCTAAAAGGGTGGCTTAAATCCTTGGTTACTTTCTTCCTCAGGTATTAGATTCTTGCTGCACTTTCTAGTGTACTCTGCCCATCAGGGTTACTTAGCTTACCCTGGATCGCCTTCCCCTATAAGGTGGATAACTGCGGGTTTTCTCCCAGGAGGTTGGGTCCTGCAACTGGGGTGTCTTCAGAGCTAACTTAGGCTCTCTTGTTCTCAGGCAGGCTGGAGGTTCTCACTAGCCTCCTGGACATCACTAACAGCCAGGGCTATCCAGCTGTATGTCAGGAGCAGGTTTTTTAACCTCTGTCTTCTCAGACTCCTGACTCTGCACTAACTCTCCCAGTCTGGGCCTGGACATTTATACTAGGGGCTCCCTATCTCCCTCTAGTGTCTGGGATGTCTAACTACACCCAACTAGGCCTGCTGTTGCATCATACAGGGGTACATTGCATATAACAACACATTAAAACATACATTAAATGCAGAATTAAATATGACATTTCTGTTCCTTGTGAGTAGTAGTAACGCGCACACCATTTGACCCTTGTGTAGTGCCCACCCCTACCTAGTGGGACACTACACAGCATGCTGCAGTATTTTCTCCGGCCAAAAAAACGTTCCGTTCCGGAACTGAAGACATCCTGATGCATCCTGAACGGATTTCACTCCATTCATAATGCTTGGGGATAAAACTGATCAGGATTCTTCCAGCATAGAGCCCCGACGACGGAACTCTATGCCGGAAGACAAGAACGCAGGTGTGAAAGAGCCCTAAGGTGAGTATTACTCAGTCTGCTATTTGAAGGGTCCGTTATACAGAGGTTCTTAGTAGTGTTTTTGAGCACTTTTGTGGTTTTTGTGACTTCACAGGACACACAAGTGTTTTTGATACCACCATTTTGTTAATTATGCATCCTTTTTTGGGATGTCTAACATTATGACGTCTAGTTATGATGTCCTTTTACCAGAATCTTGACTATTTTCTCTATCTATACCAGGGATGCTCAACCTGTGGCCCTCCAGCTGTTGTAAAACTACAACTCCCACCATGCCCTGCTGTAGGTTGATAGCCGTAGGCTGTCTGGGCATGCTGGGAGTTGTAGTTTTGCAACAGCTGGAGGGCTGCAGGTTGGGCATCCCTGATCTATACTATAGAAGTGAATGTCTGTTTACTATAGGCATCCAGATGCCTGAATCATTTGATCCCAAATTTGGCATATAGGTAAATTGGGTGTCCAGGAAGGTTTTCATAAGGTCACCTGCACACGGGTGCGAATGTATGCACATAAGATCCGCACAAATTTCTTTGCAGACAATGTCTAATAGAGGTTTTTGGTGCGGATTTGATGCGGTTTTTCTGCAGATCTCACCCTTAGGCTTCTTGAACACGAACGTGCCCTGTTTTGCGGTCCGCAAATTGCGGATCCACAAAACACGGATGCCGCTCGTGTGTCTTCCGCAATTTGCGGCACAGAACAGACTGCCCATTATAGAAATGCTTATTCTTGTCCACAAAACGGACAAGAATAGGACATGATCTATAATTTTTGCAGAACGGAGCAACGGATGTGGAGAGCACACGCTGTGTGCTGTCCGCATCTTTTGCGGCCCCATTGAAGTGAATGGGTCCACACCCGAGCTGCAAAAAATGGGGCTCAGATGCGGAACCAAACCAGGTTGTGTGCATGAGGCCTTACATGGAAAAGGGTGAAGCCCGCTGCTAAAAGCGCGAGCATAACATGCTATTTATTTTGTAAACTGCATAACGGGTCAACTTCTGCCGGGAAAAAATTCTACGTTTGTGTAATCTCACATCCTTGCAGGTACTGTAATAGCGAAATCTGAGGGTGGCTTCACGCGATGCGGATTACGCGTTTTTTTCTGTGCGGATTTCATGCAGAAAAAGCGCAGTGTGATACAGTACCAGCAAAGTCTATGAGGTTAGACAAATCTCATGTACACTTTGCTTTTTTCTTATGTGTGGAAACTGACATGCTGCGTTTTTTTGTGTGGAAAATCTGCATGAAATTGGCACCAAAAAACCCCATAAAAAAGCACCATTTTCGGCACGTAAATCCGGGGGTGATTTCACATATATGTTTTTTTGCTGGCGTTTTTCTGCACTTTTGCATTTTTTATGTTTTTTTTTGCACCTGCAGTTTTGCAACTTTTGTTTTAGCAAAAACACCAGCTCCAGATGTCAACTGAAGGTCTATGGGAAATATGAAATGCAGGACACACAAGTGTTTTTTTGCTACTATACTTTTTCTTCATTCGGCTTCTCTTCAAAAACACAGCATGCTGTAGCTGTTGGCATTTTTTTTTTACTAATATTTTCACATCAGCTTCTCTATAAGGCTACATGCACACGACCATGCCGTTTTTTGCGGTCCACAAAACCGCGGATCAGCAAAAAACGGAAGCCGCCCGCGTGCCTTCCGCAATTTGCGGAAAGGAACGGGCGGCCATTGATATAACTGTCTATTTGCGGACAAGAATAGGACATGTTATATTTTTTTGCGGGCCGCGGAACGGAGCAATGGATGCGGACAGCACACGGAGTGCTGTCCGCATCTTTTGCGGCCCCATTGAAGTGAATGGGTCCGCATCCGAGCCGCCGATGCGGACCCAAACAACGGCCGTGTGCATTAGGCCTAAGGGAAAGTACCATGAAGAAAATGCTAGTGGTCAAACACACTGTTTTCGAAAAAATGCCCATAAAAGATGCAAAAACTGCAGAAAACAGCAAAAAAAGCAAAATAAAAACATGCACTTTATCTAGGTTTTCTTTATTATTATTATTATTATTATTTATTATTAAAGCGCCATTCATTCCATAGCGCTGTACATGTGATAAGGGGTGCACATACATAATACAGACAATTGCACTAATCATAAACAAGACTGTTTACAAACTGGTACAGAAGGAGAGGGCCCTGCCCTGTGAGGGCTTACAATCTACATCAGGGGTGGCCAACCTTACAGATAGAAAGAGCAAAAAAGAAGAAACGTATGACTGCCAGGAGCCACAAGCTATAAATTTACACAAGAGTCATCGTTTTTTTTTTCACCCTACAAGATGAACCTAGATTTTAACAAAGAAAAATAAGAGAAAAAAATATTTTTCATCTGATCTGAGATCTGATACATGCAGCAGGCTGAATCCAGCCTGCTTTTGTGGGAGGGGCGTAGGGGCTTCTTAAGCCCAAGCCGCCCAGCTCACCGGGTGCACGTCCTCTCTCGCCTGACGCTGGTAGGAGGAGCTGCACCCGTCACTTGCATTTACGGCCCGAAAGCTGCCTGCACGTGCAGCGGTTTCTGCACGCCAGAACCGCCAACTCCAAGGTAAATCCCCCCTCCGGTAACCTCATCCCCGTCCCCCACCCTCCTCAGCTCCCGCCCGTCACCCCGCCACCAGTCTCCTCCGCACCCCGCCCCGTCACTTGCCTCCTCTCCTTCCGCTTCCGTCTCGCCGGCTTGCGCTCCAACCTGGAGCGCATCACGTGACCGCGGCTCGGCGTCCCGGAAGTCGGCAGGAGCGGGCGCTTCCGTCTCTGGCCCCGGCTCGTCCTCCTCTCGCTCCCAGCGCTCGTGGATGCACGGATATCCACGAGCGTCGGGGGATTCCCCTAGCTTCAGCGGCTCTCCCCCCCCCCCCCCCGGACCCAGCCGGACCGCTGCCGGGGCCGTTGGTCGTGGGGGGGGGGAGGATATTGATAGCACTGCAATTGCAGAAGCGTGAACTGATTAGAGCCGAGTATAGGGCTTGTTTGGACTAGTTATATGTGCATGCTGCTTGATAATAAAGCCCTCCTCAGCCTCCTCAGCTCCCGCCCGTCGCCCCGCCGCCAGTCTCCTCCGCACCCCGCCCGGTCACTTGCCTCCTCTCCTGCCACTTCCGTCTCGCCGGCTTGCGCTCCAACCTGGAGCGCATCACGTGACCGCGGCGCGGCGTCCCGGGAGTCGGCAGGAGCAGGCGCTTCCTTCTCTGGCCCCGGCTCGTCCTCCTCTCGCTCCCACCGCTCGTGGATGCACGGATATCCACGAGCGTCTGGGGGGGAAAAGGGGGGGGGGCCTGGAAGACAGCCCAGCTTGCTGCCTGGCGTGCCCCTGCCCAGGCCCCCGCCACCCCCACTTCCTCCTGTCACCCTGCCCAGGCCGGTACCCCGCTCCCGACCGCGGCAGGGAGCCAGGGAGGAAGGAAAAAAAAAAAAAAAAAAAATCATGTTTCCCAACCCGTCCACCCTCCACTACTTTTCTGTCCGCAGGAACGCCCTGCTCTCTTCTCATCTCTTTCCGCTCTCTTAAAAAAAAAAAAAAAAAAAGTTCACAGGCAAGGCCTGTTTCCATCCGACATCGCCTGGCCGTGTCCTATCTCTCTCTTTGTTTTCCGCTCGGGTCACGCAACCCAGGTGTCTTCAAGGTGGTACGCCCACCTCGCATTCCCACACCTACCCCGGCCCTGGTACGCCCAGGCCCCACTTTGTCCCAACAGTCTTCTTCACAGGTACGCCCTGAACCGCCCTCAACCCGTCCACCCAGGATCGCCGGGCTCACATTTCTCTCAGCGTCCCCTCGCTACAACCCCATCGGTTCCGCAAGGACGCAACCCCATCCACGTGTTTTTCCACTCCTTGGCTCGCCGCTGCAGCAGTCACGCGCCATCCCCCGGCTCCGGCCCGGTCAAATGCCAGGAAACCTCTGGTCTCGCACCAGTTGCGCTTTCCTTAAATCAACACGTTCGGTCTTGTCCTTTCAGGTGACTAAGCTACTCCGTGAGTGCTCCCTTGGAATCCTTTGGCCCCCTGTTTTTTTTTTTTTTTCTTCTCGTCCAGGTAAGTAGCGGCCACGATTCACTATTCCGGCCGCCCGGCACAGCCAATCATGGCATCATATACTGTTCTTTTCAGGTGAACCAGGGATAATCTCGGCTTCGCCAGGTCTCTTCCGTCCCCTCTATTCACGGCATTAACAGCTCCAGCATCTTAAGGTAAGGTTATAAACCACGCCCAGTAAGGGGACCTCGCGTCCTCCGGCCTCGCCCCGACGCTGGGCACCTCCGTCCCGCCACGCGCTTCTCTCTGTAATACCACCCGCACCCACCTCGCTTCCCCCTCCAGCTTCCTTTTCCCTCTTCGTTTCAGCTCCAACATGTCCCACGTGTCCGACATCGAGGACGCTCTATCGATCGTGGAGTCTGCGGTATCGGAACGGGCAAGTCGCTCTTCTTACCGGACATGGACCATCCCCAAGATGATTGCCGAGCTGGACAAGCGAGGAATCCGCCATTCGGCCACAGCCCGAAAGGCCGAATTATATCACCTATTGTTTCCTGAGCCATCTACAGGGTCCACGGAGCAGATCCCCATGTCGACCATACAGCTGTCACTAACGCAGCTACACGCCACGATAAACAATTTGTCCAGTTCCATCTGTGACATGAATACCAGGCTCCAGGCAGTCGAAAGCAGGGACGCTTCACCTGCCGCACCCTCCAGTCCCGCCCCTGGTCCTTCCACTTCCCAGCCATCTTCCTCAGGTAGGTTGTCTGGGCCGCCCGAAATAGCCCCCTCCTTTTTCGTCCCCGAAAACCTGCGCAGGGACATTCTCGCAGGCAAGGACGTGAACCTGGCTGCGGTCCTCATCTCCACGCACGACACGGTGGAAAACCGGACCATCGCTTGCGGGGACGTGTCCGTAGTCCTGAAGGCCAAAGACGCGAGGTTGAACAAAAAACTCTCCATCCCAGAGTTCGTGCTCGCGTTCAGCCTCTACCGCGACATCATCTGCGCAGCACACCCAGCCAGAAGAGAGGAGCTGGACGCATATTTATACAGGGTCACGGAGCTTGGGCACAAATACGGAGGATTTGCATATTACGACTATCACCGGTCATTTTCGGCGAAGGCAGCTGCAGCCCTCGCCCAGTTCCAGCATATTACCAACTGGGCCTCCCTCGACATGGAGCTATTCTGCAGACACTTTGCAGGTCTCAGGTCTCCTTTTTGCTCCTTCTGCCAGTCAGTCCTGCACGCCTCCGATTGGTGCCCAAGCTCCCACGCCTCCCCCCTGCCAAAACAGCAGCCGAGCACTTCGGCCCCCCAGAAACCGGGTCCGCTCCTGGACAAATTGGGTCGCCCCATCGTGTACCTGGGAAAAAACCAGTTGTGCAACAATTTCAACTCCAGCTTCTGCAACTATAGCAAATGTAAGGCGCTCCACATTTGTTCCACCTGCTTCCGGGCCCACCCCCAGTCCACTTGCTCCCAGCGCTCGACCAAAAGCTGACTGGCCGACATTAATGTCCCCCTTCTCATCTCCCTCCTCAATACCCACCACGATCCCGCCTTCGTCCAATTCCTGCATTCCGGTTTTTCATCAGGCTTCCACACCGGCCTGGTCACCCTGCCTCGGGATTCCTGGGAGACCCCCAATCTCATGTCAGCCATGACGGACCCGGCCTCGGTGGATTCCCTTCTGCAGGTCGAGCTGCAGAAGGGTTTCATCATAGGGCCTTTTCCCACCCCTCCCTTCCAAGTCTACAGGGTGAGCCCCATTGGGTTGGTCCGCAGCAAAAATTCCAATAAAAACCGATTAATATATGATTTGTCAGCGCCTCATGCATCCAGCACCCCGAGCCTCAACTCGTTGATACCATCGGAAGAATACTCCATGCGCTATTCTTCCCTGGACGAAGCCATCCAACTCATCCTACAGGTAGGGGCAGGGGCTTGGCTCTCAAAAGCGGACATTTCGGACGCTTTCAAGCTTCTACCAATCCAGCCCCACCTCTGGAGGTTTCACGGGATCAAATGGAGGGACCAGTATTACTTTGCCACCCGCCTCACGTTCGGGTCAAAGAGCAGCCCCTGGCTCTTTGATCAGTTCGCCCAGGCCCTCCATTGGATCCTGGTAAACCACGGCAACTGTCCCAGAGTCATACACTACCTGGACGATTTCTTACTGGTCGAGAACCCAAACCACGTGCCCGACAGGTTGGAAAGCCTCCTCTGCATTTTTTCCGCCTCACAGGTCCCAGTGGCGCCATCAAAGGTTGACGGCCCTAGCACGGTCCTCACCTTCTTGGGTATCACGCTCGATACCTGCAGAATGGAAGCCAGACTCCCAGAGGACAAACTAGTCAGGCTCCAGTCATTCATTTCTGCTCACATCGGTTCCAGAACCATGTCCAAGGGCGAACTGCAGTCACTTTTGGGTTCTCTCAACTTTGCAACCCGCATCATGCCGCAGGGACGATCCTTCACAGCAAGACTCCTCCAGTTGTTACCCACAGCCTCAACCCAGGACTCGCTGATCCAACTGGACCGTGAAGCCCTGGCCGACCTGGACATGTGGAGGGTCTTTCTGTCAGCATGGAATGGCATCTCCATGTTCGTCCCTCACTGGAGCCCCACCTGCCCGACCGTGTACTCCGACGCGGCAGCATCCGTCGGGTTCGGCGCCTTATTCGGCCACCAGTGGTTCGCTGATTCCTGGCCCTCCCAGATCCTCTCAGACCCTCAAGCCATCCAGTCCTCTCCTCTCCTTGAATTGTACCCCATCGTGGCAGCAGCTCAAGTCTGGGGCAAAGTATGGAGCAACATGCCCGTGCGTTTTTTCACCGACAACCACACGGTCGTCGACATCATCTCCAAAGGCAGATCCAGTTCACCCAAAGTCATGCGCTTCCTACGCAAACTCACCTGGCTTGCCCTCAAGTACAATTTCCATGTTTCTTGCACCCACATCCAGGGTATCAGGAACGTCGCAGCAGATGCCTTGTCTCGCTTAAACCTGACTCTCTTCTTCCAGGTCATGCCTCTAGCCGACAGAATCGGGATTCCGCCCCCGGACTTCGGCTCTCTGATCCTGGACTAGACAGGCACCTAGTCATGGCTCATACTCTCATCCGCAAGTCCCTGTCCGAAAACTCCACAAGGAACTACCAGTCGGGTTGGAAAGCTTTCGAGGTATTTCGTCACCTTCACCCCAGGGGCAACGTAAGCGAAACCGCTTTCATCATGGCTTTCCTGGCATACTGCCACAAGGACCTACACCTCTCCTTCAGCACCATCAGATCGTATCTGTCAGGAGTCCAGCATCACCTCATGATCCGTCAGCCAGACAGCAACCCTATCTTTTCTTCCCACGCCATCAAAGCCACACTGCAGGGTATTCAAAAATGCTCTCACAAATCCGGACCCGCCAGGCAACCCGTCTCAGGGGACCTGTTCAGGAAACTCTCATCCTCCCTAGACGGCAGTCCTTTTGGCCCTTTCAGAAGCTGCATTCTCAAAGCCGCCCTCTACCTAAGCTTCTACGGCTTTCTCCGGCCCGGGGAATTCACCGGCACCTCTCCTCACAACTCAGGCCCGGCTCTAAACCAACTCACCCGTAGTCGCGAGCATTTCACCTTCACCTTGCCAGTCTCCAAAACCTCACAAATCGGGCCCCCAGTGCACATAGAATACTTCCCGACTTCCAACTCCTGGTGTCCCGTGGCCGTCCTCAACGGGTTACTCACCACACTGGGCAATCGGGCTCCCGCCAGCCCTCTCCTTCCTTTCCCGTCACGACCTCTCACGTCCTCGCAGTTTGTCAAACACATTCGCAGCCTCGCGTCCGGGTTAGGGTTCAACCCCCAGGCCATCACGGGCCATTCGTTCCGGATCGGAGCCGCCTCCGCCGCCTCCAAACATGGGGTCCCGGCCCATATCATCCGTAAGATGGGCCGCTGGAAGTCCTCTTGCTTCGCACGATACATCCCGCACCCGAAAGCCGAAATCGCTGCGGCTTTCTCTGACTTAGTTCTGTAGTACCATCTTTCACAATAAAGAGTCGCTCCTTACACCTTTCCTACTCGTATTTTGCCCCCTTTATTTGGCCTACCCTCGTCACGTGGCAACAGGCACACCACCAGCCACTGTAGCTAGATTAGGTTCAGTCACACTCCACAGGCTTCGCGCCGCAGCCAGGACCACAAAAATATTTTTTTCTTATTTTTCATTAGCGGAGAAAAAAAGAAAAAATATATTTTTCATCAGACCTCAGATCAGACTCCTAAATCAGATCCCCAATCTTCATCTGACCTAAAATAAGATCCCCAAACCTCATCAGACCCCCAAAATAAGACCCCCAATGCTCGGATCAGACAAGACAAATCAGACTCCAATTTCAGACCCTCAGTGCTCAGATATCCCCCCTCCCCATGCTCAGATCTCCCATTCTCAGATATGACCCCCCCATGCTCAGATCTGCCGCCCCCCATGCTCAGATCAGAACCTCCTATGCTCAGTTCTATAAATAAATAAAAATCTCTTCCCTCTCCTAATCAGGCACAGGGCTCCTGCTCGGTCGAGTACCTGCTACTCTGCGGGTCTGACACGCTCTCCGCTGTGACCTGATGAGCACAACGTCAGGTCATAGTGCGTGTCTCCACGTACTACGTTCTCATACTGTGTGCATCAGGATGTAGTGGAGAGTGAGCTGGAGCTACAAAGTAGCAACTGAGCCCGATCAGGAAAAGAGATCTGAGCATGGGGTGGAGAGTGAGCTTTCCTGGCTTCACAGCTAGAGCCTCACTTGAAGCAAAGAGCCGCATGTGGCTCAAGAGCCACAGGTTGGCCACCCCTGATCTACATGATATAGGAGAAGGATACAGTAGGTGCGGGTGAGGCTGGTCATGACGGTATAGAGGCAGCAGGGTCACTGGTTGTAGGCTTATCTGAAGAGGTGGGTTTTCAGGTTTCTTTTGAAGGTTTCCACTATAGGTGAGAGTCTGATATGTTGGGGTAGAGAGTTCCAGAGTATGGGGGATGCAAGGGAGAAATCTTTATGCAAAGATCCTTAGGCTTCATTCACACGTCTGTGATGACATCAGTGACAAGATGGTCAGTAGTTCATCTCTGAAGATGTCCGTGAAGAATCTGTTTGGTTCGTGTGTCCGTTTTTTCCTCCCCATGTGTCATCCGTATTCCATGAACTAGTTAATTTCCACAGCATCTCCTACAAATGGTCCGTGAAAACCAAGTACAAAACATGGATAGAATTTGTGTTGTGTCCATGGTTTTCGTGGACCCATAGACTTGTGTGTGAGGGATCAATAATCATGGGGAAAAAAATAGGACGTGTTTCCGTGATGTCACCATGGACCGTGGAAAACCGCTGATATATGAATACACTCCTCAGAATCAATGGGTACATGTGCTGTCCATCGAGACCATAGACAGAACACACCTGTGATTGACTGACATGTGGAGGCTTTAGGCAACCGTATCTGTTTGTGATCCGCAAAACGCAGACCCACAGAATACAGATAGCGTCCGTGTGTGTGGACCAGTGTTTCACTAGAACTGCCTATTCTCCACAAAACGGGCAAAAATAGGACATGTTCTATAAGGCCGAATGCACACGGCCGTGGTATCCCGGCCTGGCATCCTGCTGGTTGCTATGACGCCGTGCGCTTCATGCCGCCGCTGCACTACAGTAATACACTCGTATGCTGTCAGTAGGACGCCAGGCCAGGATACCACGGACCACTCACGTCCGTGTTTCACGGCTGTGTGCATTCGGCCTAATATGTGGAACAGACTTACAGATGCAGACAGGATGACATCTATGTGCTGTCTGCATTTTTTGCGGACCTGTAGAAATGAATGGGTCTGCGTGCCATCCACTGAAAATGTGGATCAGACACAAAAGAAAAATACGGTCGTGTGCATGAGGCTTAGGGCTCATGCACACAAATGTATTTTCTTTCCGTGTCCGTTAGGTTGATAAGTAATCATTACATCCATGGATCATTAATATTGTTACAAATATGGCCATCCCAGGCAGCCGGCTTGTTGACAGCTTTAATTATACCTGTGCCTTATTGATTACTGTTATGGTGACAAAGGATGAGCGAATATCATATTTTATGTTATGCAGCCCATAGACTTCTATTATGACGGAATGAATAACGGAATGCCTCTAAATGCATTCTGTCATAGAATTGCGTTATGGAATCCGTGGTAACAGAATCCATAACGCAATTCAGTAAATGCCACAACACGAACCGAAAACGAATTTCAAAATATGATATTCGCTCATCCCTAATGGTGATCAGTGGGATTATTAATAATTATTTTTACTTTGTTAACCAGTTAAATCCTTAATAGTGATGGCTACATGTACAATATTCAGAACTGTATGGCAGGTCAGCAGGATTGTAATATCATTCACAATTATGGGTGGGTAGTCTGTTTATCATTATCATCATCATCATCATCATCATCAGTATATCTAGAGCACTGTGATGTTTGATGGGACCTCCCTGGTTTTGTCATGGGCAGCCAGTTTCGGGGGGTGTCCCAGTAGACTGGGCACGGGATTGTGTTGGTGACAGCTGAAGGTATAAAGAAAGGAGCCACTGAGCAGCAGCTAATGGGATGGACACCAGGGTAATTAGCAGGCTGCAGAGAGGCTTCCTCTAAGGGGTTAACGGAGGAGGAGGAGGAGGAGTGCTGAGTGATGAGTAGAAGCAGAGCTGAGATCGTACATGCTGTTTGGAGTTAGCTGGTGAATGGATGATGCTTTCTACAGGGGAGAGCAGTGACTGTGCTGGGGGCTAGTGGAGCAGGATACAAGGGGTTACTATCCTCCTGATCCCCCTCCCCTCCTGACAGTGCACTGGAGGAGTACCTTCATTTGCAGAGCAGTCTGGCGCTGGCTATCAGCAGGGAAAGCTCTGATCTCCGGGACTTTCCATCTCCACCTTCTCCTCCTCCAGCAGCAGATCACAGCTGAGACAACGCTCATCCCCCGGCTCCAAATCCCCAGCTCCCCATGTCTTCTCCCTTTTGCCTCCCCTCCCCGTGTTTATCTGCCAGAGACTTCATCACATTGGGCTGTGGAGCTGACACTCGTGCTCTCACCCCGTGCAATGACAGGATGAGGTTCCTGGGAGCTTGTCCCTCAGTTACCTTATAGCCCACCATCCTTTGGGGTCTCCAGGAACCAGGGAAATAGAAGGCTATTTGAAATCAGCCGGCAAAGAAGGATTCACATGTACTGATAAGGCACCTGGAGGAGTCTTGTATGGACGAGGAGATCTTCAGAGCATGATCTGCACATATGGAGACCCCTAACACTAGGACCTGTTCCCTGCCTTTGGTCACTGACTAATGAATGGTACCCTTCCTCTCTCTGCATTCTCCAGGCTCTTGGAAGTAAAGGCTGAGTTCATTGCTGGGTACAGTGCACTCTGCCTATCCACTGCCTCCTGGATCATTCTTACTCTTCCTCAAGGTCTTCATGACTGCCCGCTATCCACTGTGACATCTCTTCTGGTATCCACTGTGACATCTCTTCTGCTATCCACTGTGACATCTCTTCTGCTCTTTTGATAAGGAGCTTTAGCTATTCACTGATAATCCTGGGGGTTCTGGTCCAGGCTGCAGCTGGTTTGCAATCTCAATTGTGGAGGTCTCTGTAAGGTCCTATTGGGTATATTTGGCTACCTGTAGAAGGTCATCACTTGCTCATGATGCCACTAAGTGCCCTTCCTGGCACCCGCTCTCTAAGCCCTGCTGCTCTGTCCCGGAGCCTCTCCCGCCTTCGGGAATACCGAACTCGCTCCAGGATCATGCTATCTCTTGGGGTCTCCCAGATGGTGCTCGGATGTCTCATTGTGGCTGTCAGCTTTGCAGCCCTGGCTCTTACTACCTCTGCCAGGGTAAGGCACTCATGTCCATTCTGGGCAGGATTTTCGGTAAGTACTTTTTAACTATCATTCTATAAGACCGCCTTCACATAGTGTTTGGTCAGTGATTTCCATCAGTGATTGTGAGCCAAAACCAGGTGCAAGTTAGACAAAGATACGGTATAATGGATAGATTCGCTCCTGTTCAGTGTTTTTGACCTGCACCTGGTTTGGGGGCTCACAATTAGTGCTGAGCGAACTTGTGTTTTAAGTTCGGCATCTAAAGTTCGGGTTATCGAAGAATCGCATTATGGATTCTAAATTCTGTTATGGTCCGTAGTAGCGGAATCCATAACGCGATTCTTCAATAACCCGAACTTTAGACGCCTAACTTAAAACACAAGTTCGCTCAACACTACTACTCACAATCATTGATGAAAACCACTAGGAACAGTGTGTGAGAACAGCCTAATCGTGAATATCTCTCATTCATACACTACAGCATTTCCTACGGTATTTTTCTGCAGCAAGGTGAACTGAATATCAGTTTAGAGGATGAGAAACTTTTATTTTGCTGGACTAAAGTTGGCTAAACCTCATTCAGAAGCCTTTTCCAGAATTCATGTAAATGCTGCTACATTCCTATCTCTAATAATACAATATTTGTAGCAATCTGGGTTCTTTTCTGATAGATCGTTCCAGCAATCTATTAATGACCACTAATGGCAACGAAAACATGATTATGTGAACTGGTAGCCTATTGGAAAATATTGTCCATAGTCATTTGTACTAATAATATATATAATCATTGCTCAGTAACATCAAATCTTCACACCGGTCTTACCTCATGTGTGGTCTAAACCATGGACCAAAATAGAGTACTACAGGCTAGAACTCCATGGCAACAATGCCAGGCTGGTGCTCTGTGCCAGAATTTCCAAGAATCATTGGCGGATGCCTACTGTGTCACCGTACTGTATAGCCATGATGGTCCCTGGTTTCATGTGAGGATAACCTGTATGAGCAGACGTATCTCTTCATGTCTGTGCTTCAGTTTTACTTTTAGTGTTGAAGTGCTTTTTTTTTTTTGTAAAACTGTACTTTCGAGATATATTCAAATGCCATTTGATTCAGATTTAGACCACAAATAGATGCAAGAGTAATTGTAGATTGCAATGTCTGTAGCATAGATTGCCTGAATGTGGATCCTTATGGCGATGGAGGAGAACATATTGAAATGTCAGATGTACGGTAGTTCAGGACCATTCCTTCTCTCAAAAGCTATTTCCACAGAAACTAAAAAGTTACCTGCAATGAGTCCTCATGGTGCCATCTGTCAAGACCAAGGAGGTGTCGGCTCTAGTCATCTTGGTAGCCTATGGGGTTGTGACTAGTGTTGAGCGAACTTGTGTTTTAAGTTCGGCGTCTAAAGTTCGAGTTCGGGATATCGAAGAATCGCGTTATGGATTCCGCTACCACAGACCATAACGGAATTTAGAATACATGACGCGATTCTTCGATAACCCGAACTTTAGACGCCGAACTTAAAACACAAGTTCGCTCAACCCGAATTGTGACCCAGCTTTTCCAAAATCTTAAACGACTAATTTAACTAATCCCTACACCATATCCCTGAATAATGAAGTAGATGTGCTGTTCAGGGCATTTGGAAACTTGGAAATACCGTAATGACAGAAAAGGACAAATGAAAGAGCAATATTTAGCCCTGTTCAGTTGGAACCTGTATAATGTATATAATGATGCCTTCATACGCGGCAGGTTTTGTTCCAGAAAATTTCTGCAACTGAAAACGAGTTCTATTTATCTGAATGGAGCTTGTAGAAATCCATGTGCTTCCCGCTAAATCAACCCCAATCAAGTGAATGGAACTGATTTTCAGTCTTAGAAATTTTATGCAACAAACCTGCACGATGTGAAGGCACCATAAAAAAGGATTGTCTTTTAAGATTGGCCCTGGCTCCCAACACCTCTGGCATATAGCTGATATTGCCATTCATATGAATGTACATTAAATGTCACATACAGGAGGTCCCAAGTAAGGGAACCCCTCTGTGATGTCCATATGCCCTGATATGGATCGTCCCTTTAAGCCTCCCTCTTAAAGAGAAGATTTGGTGGTTAGTGAGACCAAATGATAAACTAGAAAATTAGGAAATATAAGTACAATAAATACTCCTAAATCTGCCCCATTTCCTGCTACACTGATGTGCAGTGCTCTATGCCAGTATAAGAAATAGTGCATCAAACAATTGTCAGCAAATGAAAGCTATTCCTCGCTCCCCCACCATACACATGAACACTCGGCTGAGTATGCATGTGTTCTCAATAGAGAAAGGTGAGTAAGCTGCTGCCATGTATATCTAATGGTGGCCTTTGCACTTGAGAACAAAGGATTGGACATGTTAAAATCTATCTAGCATTAAAGGGACATGTCTGTCAGAAAGCAATATTTCTTTTTAACTCAATATACATTGTTTTGTCGTTTTCTTTTTGCCAGTACAAAGCTATTGAAAATTAATACAATATATTTCTACTTTTGCCTGTTTAGCAGTTAACACAAATGATAAGACCTCCTATATAGATAGGTAACCTATGGTTAGTTTACTGCTGCTGTGATAAGAGGATGATATCTGTTTTTGAAATGGTAGATTAGTAGAATCAGGATAACCGTATGACAGCTCTTCGGTTCTCTTAGTAGTTCTAGATGAAGATGTCCACACTTAGGGCTCATGCACACGGCCATATGTATTTTGCGGTCCGCCAAATATGAATCCGCAAAAAATATAGATGATGTCCGTGTGAATACCGTATTCTGCCGAACGGAACAGCTGGCCCCTAATAGAACAGTACCATCCTTGTTTGTAATGCGGACAATAATAGGACATGTTCTATTTTTTTGTGAAACGGACATACGGAAACGGAATGCACACAGAGTAACTTCCGCTTAAATTTCTTTGTGGACCCATTGAAATGAATGGTTCCGCATACGGTCCGCAAAAAAAATGTAATGGATACGAAAATTAAATAAGTTAGTGTGCATGAGCCCTTATCAGTGTGTGATCAATGTGCAGTCCTCCAGCTGTTGCACAACTAAAACTCCCAGCATGCCCTAGTAGCTGTAGGAATGCTGGTAGTTGTAGCTTTGCAACAGCTGGAGGGCCACAGGTTGGGCATCCCTGCTCTAATTGAGTCACTCATCCTCCTTCCCTCTCAGGCAGCGGTGAATGGTCTGACTGAGAAAGTCAAGCTAGGCTATTTGCTGTGCTAATAGTCCAAACAAAGAGTTAAAGAGCCAATGCAGGAAGTAGAAAATATGAAGTGACCAAAAAATTCAAGAAAACATTGACCCATTTTTATAAAAAAATGTTAATATGTGATAAAATAATTGATGGCAGTGTCTCTTTAAGCATTTATCAAAGTATCTTAACTCTGCTGCTTATCAGATTAAGGCCTCATGCACATGACTGTATTTTATGTCCGTGTCAGATGTGGATTTTTTGTGAATTGCACATTCATTTCTATGGCTCAGCTAAACAACCGGACAGCACTCAGATGTCACCCGTGTGTTGTCCGCATCCGTATGTCTATTCCACAAGTTATAGAATATGTCCTGTTTCTTGTCCGTATTGGGTACAAGAATAGTCATTTCTAGTAATGGGAATGAGAAAAATGCAGAATGCACATGAAAGGTGTCCTTATTTTGAGGATCTGTGGTTTGAGGATTGCAATAAAGACATGATCATGTGCATGAGGCCTAATGCTTAACATATCCATGACGAAAATAATACAGTATATAGTGAATTGTACGCTTTATTGTTCTCTGTGGGGAAGAATGTAGACACCAGCAGGCTCGGACTGGCCCACCGGGGTAGAGGGGAATCCCCCGGTGGGCCCCTGAGCAACGTGACCCTCTAGTCTCCCACCTCCTGCTCAAGTGGCACATAACACAGTAGACTTCCTGCACTACATACATATATTCAATGTACAGCACCTCAACCAGCTGATGAGCCTATAAAAAAACTTGATATTAAAGAAACTCCCCAGTTTATTATTATAGACACGATCAGAGCTGAGATGACTTCTAGGTATAGAGGAAAGCTGCCAGTGTCCTCTTCTCCCCAGATCTACCTTCTCGAAGTTACTGCAGGGACCCCCATATTCAGTCATCTGTAGGATCTTGCTGCTGTGTGAGCAGGTAATATTTGAATGTATCTGTGCAGTGGGCCCCCAAAATATATTTTATTGGTGGGCCCTAGGCACCCAAGTCCAACACTGGACACCAGGGTGTTGGCAGTGTTCAGATTAATTTTATAGAGCGCATGGTACACAGCGTAGGTCATTTGGTTTTCCATGAACTTTGACCATGGTGTTTCAATATGTGCCATAAGGGCATTAGATTGTAAACCTTTCTGTGAATCTTAATAAGTACATTCTCTGTACAGAACTGTCAGCGCTATAGAAATGCTGGATTATAGATAATCCTAGTATACATGTCAATAGCCAATAAATTAAACCGGTTCTTTTACTGCAATTGTTTATTCTGGCTTTTTTCATTACATTTAATCATTCCTTTACTTGAGCGGCCTGCCCACCCCTTCTTCTGCCTCTACGTACTATTGCATGAAGTTTTGTATGCGGAATCTTGGGGTGTGCATTTGTCAAAAGCTGATATCTGTGCTAGCATCTGGCAAAGATTTCAGGTAAAATTGTCCACTGATTTTTCTAGTATAAATAATGTTAAATCTGTTGGGTCATGTAGGTCCCATTCTTCCCAACCCACACCCCATCCCTCCCATCCAAACCCCATCCCTCCCATCCAAACTTTAACCAGGAAAAAGTTGCACATTTTTGTGTAAAAGGGGCCTTGCTCACATTTGCAATTTATGCTTTCTTATACACTGCCCGTCCAAAATAAAAAATCGCCACCAAAAATATTTTGTTGGACCGCCTTTAGTTTTGATTACGGCACACATTCGTTGTGGCATTGTTTCGATAAGCTTCTGCAATGTAACAAGATATATTTCCATCCAGTGTTGCATACATTTTTCACCAAGATCTTGCATTGATGATGGTAGCCTGACTGCTGCACAAAGCCTTCTCCAGCACATCCCAAATATTCTCAATGGGGTTAAGGTTTGGACTCTGGTGGTCAATCAATGTGTGAAAATGATGTCTCATGCTCCCTGAACCACTCTTTCACAATTTGAGCCCAATGAATCCTGGCATTGTCATCTTGGAATATGCCCGTGCCATCAAGGAAGAAAAAAATCTATTGATGGAATAACCTGGTCATTCAGTATGTTCAGGTAGTCAGCTGACCTCATTCTTGGAGCATATACTGTTGCTGAACCTAGACCTGACCAACTGCAGCAACCCCAGATCATAGCACTGCCCCCATAGGCTTGTACAGTAGGCACTAGGCATGATAGGTGCATCACTTCATCTGCCTCTCTTCTTACCCTGATGCGCCCATTAATCTGGAACAGGGTAAAGCTGGACTCATCAGACCATATGACCTTCTTCCATTGCTCCAGAGTCCAATGTTTATGCTCCCTAGCAAATTGAAGCCTTTTTTTTCTGGTTTGCCTAAATGATTAGTGGCTTTCTTACGGCTACACAGCTGTTCAGTCCCAATCCCTTGAGTTCCCTTCACATTGTGCATGTGGAAATGCTCTTATTTTCACTATTGAACATAGCCCTGAGTTCTACTGTTGTTTTTATTCAATTTGATTTCACCAAACGTTTAAGTGATCGCCAATCATAATCATTCAAGATTATTTTCCCACCACATTTCTTCCTCGAATACAATGGGTCCCCACTATCCTTCCAGTTTTTAATAATGCATTGGACAGTTCTTAACCCAATTTTAGTAGTTTCTGCAATCTCCTTAGATGTTTTCTCTGCTTGATGCATGCCAATGATTTGACCCTACTCAAACAGACTAACATCTTTTCCACGACCACGAGATGTGCCTTTCGACATGGTTGTTTAAGAAATGAGAAGCAACTCATTGCACCAGTTGGGGTTAAATAACTTGTTGCCAGCTGAAAGATAATCGCCCATGCAGTAATTATCCAATAGGAGGCTCATACCTATTTGCTTAGTTAAATCCATGTGGCGTCTTTTTTTGTTTGTTGGACAGGCAGTGTATATTGCAATTATAATGATCATTGATGTACCTCCAGTGTTTGCAGACAACGGAGATCAGGACTTGACCCCATCTCGATACCTTTAAAGCTCTACTGTCTTCCATTGCGATATGAGAGTCAGGGCCTCTTGTCACAGTCAATCTAAAAATCACTAGTTTTGTGCTTTTTGGATTTCTTCTGTCCACATGGCATCTTCATGTCTCTGCTCCACCTTATTATACTGCAGCATTTAGTCACCCCGTAGATTATGTTGCAGTGAATAGTCGCAAACCATGATTTTTTTTTTTTCTTTTGGTGCGAGGAAGGACCTGGCTGAATTCTGAGATTTTGTCAGGGGGCTGGGGGCTGAAGGTGGGGTCTACCTGTTCTCTAACAGGTCACATTTTACAGATATTGTAAGTTTGGGCGATTAGATCCATGGTTGGGCTAGTTTTTGCAGCCATAATATAATTTTGTGGGGCTGATCTAAGATTTCATGCAGAGTTGTGTGCAGGAGGCTGTATAGCAGCATACAGAATCCTTGGAGCCCTCAGTAGGCACGGTGGTGGTTAGTACAGCACTGTATTATGGTATTATTCTCCACTAGAGGGTTGTACAGAGCCATAATATGGAGGCTGTACATAAGAACACAATACAGGAGCCCTTAGTTGTATACCTGTTTTTGATATAGGGAATTTAATAAGGGACACATTAATAAATATTTAGGGGGGAATTTATCATTTGCAGTCCTTTTTAATGTAATTTTTACTTTTAATTTTCTGGTATATCATACATGTGCCATAAACATGATCTACTTGCCAAAACAGCTCTACTTACCACTCTACTTTTCAAAGTGACGTGGGGTGCAGTAGATCACCAAAAATTGCAAGGTTTAGCTAAAAAGTTGCATGTAACAACACTAGCGACTTTTTCATGCCACAAATCTGGCACAAGTCTTGATAAGAGTCCCCTTTCGTATCTAGATTTGCTCCAGTGCTCCCATAAATGCATATATTCATTGTAAAGTACTGTAGAATACGCTGACAATTTCTAATTAACAGAGGTTTATGTACCAAGACCATATTTATATCACATATAAAAAATATCACGGCAAGTTGCATCTCAAAAGGTAATCGCTTATGACTTGTATGACAAAGTGTAAAAAAATATGGTACAGGTAACAATGTGAAATAGGAGATTGTATGGACATGTTCTTTGTGTTGCTGAAGCAGTGTAAACGACTGGGAACAGAAGTATCTCATTGATTAATAGTCATGAGTTTGCTTCTGGTTCATGATACAGACTTTTGCCAGTTTTGCACAAATCTACAGCCCCCAGTTGCCTTCTTTCTTTTCTGTTACTGGTTTCTCATCCAGTGCTACTTAATTTATGGAGAAAAGAAAATGAGCTGTGATTCTGTTTTTCCCCTGAGGCGACCTGCAGAGCAGCCGGCAAATCTGCCGCAGATGCTTCAAGGACAAGGGCATTTTACTTATAGAAAAACTGTGAACCGAACCTTTCTCCAGCAGGTTGGGGAAATACAGGTTGACCAAGCGCTCTTTGTGCACTCTGTTCACAAAGCCATCTGCAAAGGTGTCAGTGCTCAGTATGGCTTGTATGAGAGGAACTGTGCAGCTCTAACTAAGCACCACAAGTCTCTGCTTCAGACTTTTATTGGCTCATAATCCTAGTCATACTTGTTGCGACTTTATAGCTCGTGTAATTCTGTGGGTGAGAAATATATCCACCTTTCACAGAAAATCCAGTAAGGAAAAGGAATTTTATGAAACGGTGAAGTACAAGATAGCGGTATTTATTGTATCTGGTCTGTTGTATGTTTTTCTATAGTCTTCTTTCTTATAGAGGCAGAGATTATACATCGTGTTACCTAGATTTGTCTTTCGGTAGCTAGCCATAACTGATAAATGAAAGAGACAACTGAACTGGTAACAGAAGCTATTTAAAATTAAGTTCCTTAAAGGGAGTCTGTCAGCTGGACTAAAGGGGTTGTCCGGGCTACAGATATTGATGACCTATCTTCAGGATAGGTCCTCAATATCAGATTGGTGGGGGGGTCCAACTTCCAGCACCCCATGCTGACGGGCTGTTTGAAGGGGCTATGGAGTTCGTGTGAGCGCTCCACCTTCCTCAATATTTACCTGCACACCGACTTCCTTGTAGCGGTGGTACAGTGTAATTAGAGATGTCCGTCCCATTCCAGTAAACTGGAGAAGACGCTGTAATTACACTGCTCCGTTGCTACAATGGAGAGGTTGTGCAGGTAAACATTACAGAGGACGCAGCGCTCTCAAAAGTGCCACGGACCTTTTAAACAGCCGATCGGCAGGGTTGCTGGGAGTTGAGTCTATGCCAATCTGATATTGATGTACAATCTTGAGGAGAACCCCTTTTAGAATTACTATCTGCAGTACTAATGAGTAGTATTGCAGATAAGAAGTCCCAATTGCTACTTTTTATTTTTATATCGTCTCTGTCCCCCTGCTGTGCCCTGGCAAAGCAGCACTAGATTACATTGTCTGGACTGCTGAGCTTGCGCACATAATGAAGAGGACGTCTACGTTCAAGCACTGCAGTCTATACCTTGTATTTCCGCTGAGTTTTGAGAGCTCACAGCGATGTAATAGGATGCAGTATCACATACTACTGGCAGATCAGTGTTGCTATGGCTGGTGTCACCCGGTGCGGTAGAAAATTGTGTCACCCCCCCCTCCCCCCAGAAGCAATAATAAAGAGATAAAGAGAAAAAAAAAGAAGTCACTAAGTCAACTCCAGTCAGATATCTGCATAGACCAGGAGTCTTGGTCTATGTGCAGATATCTGATTGGAGCTGACTTCTTCTTTTCTCTTTTGCACATAAATGGTTAAACTATATTCCTTAGTAAAAAAATGACCAGTCCACACCACACCATGAGGCCCCCCCTGAGCAAAGATTAGTAAATGTGGCCCCAGCCCACAGTTCAGCAGACAGAGAGAACCCCTTATGTCTCTCGTCTCTCTAATGATCCACCACTAATGGGGTTATTTAAATTACTGGTGGATTATTAGAGAGACGAGACATAAGGGGTTCTCTCTGTCTGCTTAACTGTGGGCTGGGGCCACATTTACTAATCTTTGCTCAGGGGGGCCCTCATAAATATAGACCCACATGGTGTGGTGTGGACTGGTCATTTTTACTAGGTAATATAGTTTAACCGTTTATGTGCAAAAGGGAAAAAAAGAAGTCACTAAGTCAGCTCCAATCCGATATCTGCATAGACCCAGAGTCTTAGTCTATGTGCAGATATCGGATTGGAGCTGACTTCTTATTTTCTCTTTTGCACATAAACGGTTAAACTATATTCCTTAGTAAAAATGACCAGTCCACACCATGTGGGTCTATATTTATGAGGGCCCCCCTGAGCAAAGATTAGTAAATGTGGCCCCAGCCCACAGTTAAGCAGACAGAATCCTGCAGGGCAGCCACTGCGGCGCCCCACCACTCACCAGGCTGCAGTGAATCACACCCCCATCCCCCTTTACCACGTGACGGCGCGACTTGCTTGCTTGTGAAGTTTAGAAGTTGAACTTGTGAGTGAGAACTCCTGCGCCGGCAGGTCGCGGGTGACACCCCATCAGACTGGTGTCACCCGGTACGGCCCGCACCCACCGCACCCCCATCGCAACGCCACTGTGGCAGATAATAGTCCTTAATCCAGCTGACAGATTCCCTTTTAATATACAGTGAAACCCCTCCGAAAGACCACCTTTTTGAGAAGACTTCTTATCTAGACCAGATGTCTTGTGATAGATTTTCAGTTCCAGCATACTGGCCACCTTCTTTGAGAATATCATCCCTAGAAGTCCCTGAAATTGTAGGCTGTCGCCTCAAAGAAGTTTCACTGTTTTATTACTATTATTTTTTATCAAAATTGTTCATTTTAGTTGCAGCTGATGGAGAAAAGTGTGGTTTCAGGACACTCATTGAAATGAATGTATAACCATATATCTCATGATTATGCTACATAATTCACCAGGACAGGAGTCACATTCTGCTATATGCTTTCCAGTCTTTGAAGACAATATAGACTCCAGAGCTCCCATTCTTCTTTGGATTTTCTCTTATCCCCCATGCTTGAATCCTACTTCCTGGTTTGGCATATGTCTGCTAGCCCATCATGCCTTAAGACAGTAAGATGTATCCTGACATCAGTAAGTCACCTGACACTAACCATACCCCTTGAGTGGCTGTTAAAGGAGGGAAAAGGAGTGAAGTCCACTTGATCGTCCTACATTACAAGGCTCCAATGCAGGATGTAACCTACAGCAACCAAATATCAAAACATATTTGCCACAGGGTGCAATGGTTAGCTAATAAATGTAGAATTAGGCAGTTTTAATAAATGGTGGTATTTGGGGAAAGCTATATAACAACGATATCAGTTGGGCAGAACGTATTTACGGTATATTAAAGGCACAACCACTTTAATGTATTTTGTTAGTAACTTGCAAAACTAATATTTTAGCCTTATTTGGAACTCTAATCATTGCAAAAATAAACTAGAGAGCCCCTTTAAAAAAATAATAATAATTCAGCCAGTGCACGGGATATACATTTTTCAGGGATTAATGAGAATAATTACCATACAGCTGGATCTGTATTCACAGGCCAATACCTCTTTAGCAGTAGACTTTTCTACTACTAATCAATTAATAAGAGAATGGAACTGGGGCACATAGAGTTTTTTAATATTATGTACTGTATTTACCTCTGTCAGGACTAATCACAGTTAGTTTCTAACCATTTTTTGCGTTAGCAGCCATATACTGTGTATATAAGTCTATGAACAAACACTTGTAGGAATGTTACCATGTGCTTTTTTACTAAAATTCTTTTTGTGCTACATTTGGTAGTTTAGAACTGCACAAAAGTGAATATGACCTTAGATGAGTACATATTGTACCATGTACAATAATGACTACAGTTTTATAATTGTGGTGTTCGGTACATGTAGTGAATGTAGCGACTTTGTGAGATACCAATTTCCAGGACAATACATTGGAAACTATGATGAAATCAGAAGATTTGTTTAGATTTCTCTCAAAGTATTCCTGATTTGCATCTCAGCTTTGAGAAGCCAATTAAAGACCATCTGTCATTGTTTTTGAGTCATAATCTATGTGAGTCTATAAGGTGATCTCTGAAAAGTATAGGTAATTGATTTTGTATGTCCTGGGAAATTTTAATTAGGCATGAATGAGTCTAAAGAATTTTCGTATTACTGGAGGAGTCAAAATGGTGTGGCTTGAATACTAAGGCTTGGGCTACTTGGAGACTTTGGTTGGTACAACCAAATATCACTTTGTAGCACTGCATGAATCATAAATAACACGGGTGAAAGTTGCCTCTGCCCAACAATTCACTGGTCATGGCAACGGCAACTTTTCACTGGACAAGGATAATTATAGAAGAGAGAGATACCTCCCCCCTTCTAGGGAATCCCTCATAGAGGTATCTTAGGGAATGTGTAGTGAGGTTCCCTCATTTCTCCCCAGCAAGGATCGCATCTGCAGGAATTTATAAAATTCCCTATGGGGAATCTGGTAGGTCTCATGTATGTAGGAGAAGGTTAACATATTGTCTGGACCCATCATATCCTGGGCCGTTTTAATGCCTTGGGTAGTCCAGGTCTGGAGATCTAGTCCCGGGACATGGTTTGTTAAGCAAGCTGTAGATATGATGGAGGCAGGTATGGTCCTCTTGTCAGTTGACACATCGTTTTTCCAGGCTGTTACAGGTACCTGCACCGCGGACAGTGGGGATGTATGTAGACCCAACCCCCATGCCGTCCCTATCAGCGGGGAGCGAAGGATAGAGAGGTTAAGCGAGGTCTTCTCTATCAAGACCCAGTGTTTTTCTTCAGAGTCTTTCCACCAGTGGACTAGTTGTTCTAGTAGACAGGCTGTATAGTAATGTTTCAGGTTCGGTACCCCCAGTCCTCCCATAGTTTTATGCATGTTACAGTCGAGTATACCACTCTAAGGGGTTTAAAGTCCCAAATGAAATCCATAATTTGTCTTCGGGCTTTCTCAAAGAAAGATTCTGGGACTTGGTTAGGGAGGGTTCTGAAAAGGTAAAGGAGCTTGGGCAGCAGCAGCATTTTGTATGCCGCCACCCTGCCAAACCACAAGATTAGGTAGGACTTCATGTCCCTGATATCTTTCTGCAATCCCTCGAGTAGGGGGGGGGGGGGAATTGGTGTGGAACGTCAGTGACATGGGGTCAGTTAGCCTGATTCCCAAGTATGATATACTTTGCTGTTGCCAATCTAGAGGGTACAGGTCTTTGAGCTGCAACAACTGATCAGGGGGAATATTTACCTTTAGGCTCTGGGACTTATCTAAATTTAGTTTGTAGTAGGAGATTCGGCCAAAAGTGTCTAATAGGCTAAATACTCTTTGAAGGGAGGTCCAATAATGTCATCCGCAAAGATCGCAAGCTTGTGCTCTTTAGATCCCACTGTGATGCCTGATTATATCCAGGTCCCGACAGATTAATTCTGCCAGGGGTTCAGTAGACAGCACAAAGAACAAGGGGGACAGCGGGCACCCTTGTCTGGTGCCATTTGTCAGGGGAAAGGCAGTAGATAAAGCTCCATTAGTAAAAACTTTGGAACAGGGGTTAGAATATAGAGCAGAAATGGCCGAGTAAATCGGGCCAGAGAACCTAAATTTCTGTAACACCGAGAAGGCAAAAGGCCAGATAATTCGATCAAATGCTGTCTCTGCATCCAGCATCAGGAATGTAGTCGGGGTATCTGAGGTTTCTGCAAGTTGCAGAAGTGACAGAAGTCTCCTGGTGTTATCCGGAGCCTGTCTGCCCGATATAAAACCAGTCTCATCTATCAAAATCAATGAGGGGATGATTGACAGTAGCCTGTTCGCTAGAATCTTTGCATGGATCTTGACATCACAATCCAGCAGTGAGATTGGCTGGTAGCTGATAGTCTGTAAGGGCGATTTACCTGGCTTTGGGATAGTTACTATGAGTGCTTTCAGCATTTCCGGCGGAAAGGAGCCTGATTCCATTGCTGTAGAGCAGGGGTAGGCAACCTCCGGCACTCCAGCTGTTGTGAAACTACAACTCCCAGCATGCATAATTGCTCTGCCCTTCTCAGAACTCCCACAGAAATGAATGGAGCATGCTGGGAGTTGTAGTTTCACAACATCTGGAGTGCCGGAGGTTGCTGATCCCTGCTGTAGAGTATACAGAAATGAGATGGTTAATGAGAAGAGGGCCATATTTTTTGTAGTATAGGGAAGAAAATCCGTCGGGACCCGGAGCCTTATTAATAGGGAGCGAGCGGATCACCGCCATTATTTCCTCAGGGTATATTGGCTTGCTAAAGAGGACCTTTCATGGGTTTGTAGTGAGATAAATATCTGTACCTGCAGTGTACCCCCCGCTGATGCTGCCACTCTGCCTTTTTTTAAAAAATAGCGCTCCTGTGCCCACATTATGGCCCCCCCCGCAAATTTTGCGCTCAGTATGCTAATTCGGAGCAATGGGGAGGAGATGCAGCTGGTTGTGCGCCCCAGCGAAAGAACCCATTTTGGATTCTACATGGAAGACTCCTAGATCATTAAGCACGGAGTGCAGCTGCAGCAAAAGTTTGGAAAAGTCCTTATGTAGGGAAGAACGGAGGGCCAGCAGCATGCCCTTCAGTGTATTTTCAGAGGCCGCCTTATCTGAGGTTTGGAACTTAGAGAAAATATCAGTATCCTCTGCAGGGGAAATAGGTAGTGATGAGGCAATACCCTGGTGTGCAGCGTGCATGCGCTTTCACTGCTTCTGTGGGCTAGCTAATGCTGAGTCCTGGTCCTCTATGGTAGTGGACTGTTAAACAAAACAAGGAATGCAACAGCTCACTGCAAACCAAATAAAGTACAAAATTGCATCATAATATCAAATGCTGAACTAATAAGTTAGAGATATTTGGCAAATCGTTTTGTACAAAATTATTTGAGCCTGTCTGCCGACCGTCAAGGCAATCTCTAGTTAGACGGGTTCCTAACACTAAATATATCTGTTATGTGCCATAGCAGCTATCATGCAATTCAGAAAGTGCAGGTTCCACTTACATGCTGGATCCGCCTGAATTTCCGTCATTTTCGGTGCCAAAATGGCCTCCACTATATCCAGGGAAAGCAGTCACCAGCATGCACGCCGGGCCCACTCCACACCACCCCCGGCGCCACATGGTCACCAAGGACTGCAATGAGAGTCCACACACTATCTCTCTCCTGGTGCCATGTGGCTTCAGTGAGTGATGGGGAGTGGGCCAGGCTATATACTAACACTAATTAAAATCAACCTGTGGGACAAACGAGCTGGTCAGGAGTGCACGACTAAAGAGGCAGCCACACCTCCAGCACAAACTGCAGAGAAAAAAGGGGGTGGTGTGGAGTGGGCCCGGCGTGCATGCTGGTGACTGCTTTCCCTGGATATAGTGGAGGCCATTTTGGCACCGAAAATGACGGAAATTCAGGCGGATCCAGCATGTAAGTGGAACCTGCACTTTCTGAATTGTATGATAGCTGCTATGGCACATAACAGATATATTTAGTGTTAGGAACCCGTCTAACTAGAGATTGCCTTGATGGTCGGCAGACGGGCTCAAATAATTTTGTACAAAACGATTTGCCAAATATCTCTAACTTATTAGTTCAGCATTTGATATTATGATGCAATTTTGTACTTTATTTGGTTTGCAGTGAGCTGTTGCATTCCTTGTTTTGTTTAACAGTCTTGTTCTCAGCTATAGCAACGTGCCCCTGCGCTTTGGGATGTGCTGACTGACCCCCTTTTTTCTCTGCAGTCTATGGTAGTGGAGGTATAGCCGCCCTTCCCTCCAGGCGCAGAGGGGTGGCGAGGTTTGTGTAAGGCTGCATGACTGTGACCCGTATTATCGTATCCCTCGGTCCCGGATGAGACGGGTAAGTCCCAATAGCCATTCATGGCGAATTGTTGGGCAGCGGAGGGTCTGCTTGGGCAGCTCTGAGTGCCCATGGTCTCTCAGCGGGGCCATCTTTGCTCACATCCTCTCCGTAGAAAAACTGCTGCAGAGGCATCGAGCCTTTAGTTTTCGGTGTCTTTTTCTTCCCGATCTGTTTAGCTGCCATATCCGAACAGGTAAACGTGCTGTAAGTCGCCC
The DNA here is from genome assembly GCF_014858855.1 of Bufo gargarizans. NCBI lineage: Eukaryota > Metazoa > Chordata > Amphibia > Anura > Bufonidae > Bufo > Bufo gargarizans. The sequence continues at coordinate 178,246,382 of NC_058081.1, forward strand.
GTGAAGTCGCTTGGCGAGAGAAAGGAGCTGTGGCTCCAGGAGCTCACATTCTAAGTGGCCATCTTAGGTGCCAGCCAAGCCACACCCATTATTACATAATTTTTCATCAATCAGAATCAAATTCTTTTATCTCCCATTCTCATTGTTAACCTTGTTGTCTTGCTAAAAAGGTGTCATAGAGTACGCATGTGCATACCACATGGCATTCAATATGCTTGCTATGGTGCATGTGGACAAATGGATCCCAACTTTTGTTGCCCCTCTTCCTCTTCCCTAAGAACAGTGTGAGTCTTCATATAGCTCGCCTTCTCCACAGATGCCTCAACATTCATACACTAGGGCAAATTTCTCAGGGAGCCAAATATTCTTTCACTAGATGCTTGGGTAGGAATCAGAGTACTTAGTGGAAGCCTCTCGGTGCCCAATTCCCATATCATTAATAAAGTCTAATCAATTTTGAATCAAAGAAATACACCCTAGTAGCAAGTGATTAGCTCCAAATGGTATTTTTCTCCTGGATCTGTGAGGCCCACTATGGCCTCAGAGACTTGACTCACCACAGGATCCTCTGGTACTCTGGTGGGCAAGTCCAACCCTGCCCTTCTGCACATTACTCTTGTTGGACTTGTGTACATTACAGGAGCATACCTAGAGAAGAATGGACTTATACACAGGTTCTCAGAAATGAGGAAAAGGTACTGGGTGTTCAAAGTCCACAAACCTTTATTTCATTTAGTTATTTTATTTCAATGCATTTTTATGTACTAGGGCAAATCTAAAAATGTGTCTACCTTGTGAATGACCCCTGCTGTACACTATATCATAGTAAGCAACCAGGGGTTCCCAGAATACAGAAAGCATAATGGAACCCAAAGAGCAGTCAGACCCCTCCAAACATATAGATGTAGGTAACCTCTTGTCTCTCTAGACTGATCTCCTTTGTAGCTTGGGTTAAGGATTGAGATTTTTTGAAATGTCACTTCACTGTGTATTCTGTCTCCGTCATTTAGCTTGTTTATCTAACTGGAAACATTACTGTGATGTGAATTTCGCTACCTTCCAGTCATGTGCTGCATATAAATGACACCTGATGCCTGCTGTAGGCAAGTGAAGTGGAAATCATTTTTCTAAATCCCCAGTTTAGTAGATATCAGACTCGCTGGTGCTTAACCATTTGCTAGTGACATTTAGACCATTGTCTAACATCTGGCTAGTACTGGGTGGCTTCAGAAGTGGAGCTAGACAATTATCCACGATAAACATATTTGGATTGTAATCCTCTAATAATGAGATTCCTAATGAACCAGATCGTCGATCAGAAGACTTGAGCCTTAGATAATTATCTCTGTTTTCAGTTGCTCCACTTCTAAACCATTGAGACATAGATTTCGGTATATTGAGCAGTTTAAAGCTGAGATTTCAATCTTACAAGCTCCTTTTAAATGGGCAGTGAGATCTTCTTGTATTGGTCCTGAAATAGTACAGCACGAGTCCACCACTGGGAATACTTTCTTCAAGGTATGAGCTGCATCCACTATACTGAGCTCATGCTGTGCTCCACTGGGTCTTTTAAACTCCTTACATTGTCATAAGAGTAAAATTGTATATCTATATTTTTATACTTTAAGTATTTTAACTCTATATGACATGTGTTATGATGAGGAGCACAATTTAAAGGATGCCCTTGTATCTGGTGTACACTTTTACCCAAGGAATGATTGTTTCCTTTAATCGTTTGAAGTTAGGTAAGGTCTTGGAAAAGGAATTCACATAAATAATGTGAATGCTACCTCTCTCTTGTGGCTCTTCTTTTCCCACTGATCTCTAGAACAAGGGGAGAGAAGCATGCGCATATTACGCTCGCTTGTCTCACTGCACGGGGTGGGCTCCATAGGAGTCTATGGGCTTGTCTCGATTGCGTCCTTATCAGTAAGAAAAGAGAGCAAGATATGGGCACACTTCTCTCAACTTGTTCTAGAGATCAGCAGGGGTCTCAGCTCTCAGACACCCACTGATCTAAACTTTTCATATGTCTCTATGACAAAAGTTTTTTGAACAGTTAGTGACCCTTTAAGTAGATCAATGACGAATAACACCAAAGAGCTCCACTAAGTTTCTTTCTAACCTTTACCTTATCCTGACAATCAGAGATGTCTTCACAGATCATTTTGTTTCTGGTGTATCATCAGAAAATTGAAGTAACCTCTACTAATTTTGATGCACGAAGTTAAATAGTTGGTTGCTTAAAGAGGCACTCCCACAAAAAAAAAAATTCTCTTGTCCATTAGAAAGGTACATGTGGTAACTTGTAGTGAAGGTAGTTTTCTTACCAGTGACTTTATTTGTGAGTCATAACCTCCCTTCTGATTAGGGGTGCACCGAAATGAAAATTCTGGTCCGAAACCGAAAATTCAGGATGCCCTTGACCGAAAACCGAAACTGCCTTTTTGCCCAAATACTTTTAAAATACTTTTTTTTAAATGATATTTATAACAGTGCCATCCACAGACCCCCCCACCTCATAACAGTGCCATCCACAGACCCCCACCCACCCCATAACAGTGCCATCCACAGACCCCCCACCCCATAACAGTGCCATCCACAGACCCCCCACCTCATAACAGTGCCATCCACAGACCTCCCCACCTCATAACAGTGCCATCCACAGACCTCCCCACCTCATAACAGTGCCATCCACAGACCCCCATCCACCCCATAACAGTGCCATCCACAGACCCCCCACCCCATAACAGTGCCATCCACAGACCCCCCCACCTCATAACAGTGCCATCCACAGACCCCCACCCACCCTATAACAGTGCCATCCACAGACCCCCCCCCCCCATTGCCGCTCCAGTACAGACTAGTTATAAAATGTGTACAATTAATAAGGATTCTATTCATGAGGCCCCCTCTGCAGTAGAACATTCAATATAGCCACATCCTACTCACAGGGCTGTTATCTTAATGCTGGCCGGCCGGGCAGACGAGCGGCAGCGTCACGACTGACGTCACATGCCTGCGCCGCCTCCTTCATTCAGAAAGTAGGCCGGGCACATGATGTCAGTCGTGACGCTGCCACTAGTCTGGAGCTGGGGGCCGGAGCACAGTGAACGCACCGGCCCCCAGCTCCTCCTCCCAGTCCCTCCCCGCTATTTTCTGCCGATATGTACCAATATCGGCCGAAATGGATTAGGCCCATTTTCGGCCGATATTTTCGGCCGCCGGAATTTCGGTGCACCCCTACTTCTGATCCTTAGCTGTGTTATGCTATCAGCACTCTAAACTCCACCTGACACAGGACAGGAAGTCAGTTACTTCTCTATTCTGTCCTATACAACTGACATTGAGGCTCCCATAGAAATACATAGAGAAACTGACTTGCTGTCTACCCATAAAATGCTGTGTTATTTGGACAGTCACTTTGTTGGTCATATGACACAGCTGAGAATCAGAAGGGAGGTTATAACTCCAATATATTCACTGCTAAGAAGATTAACTTCACTACAGTTTAAATCATGTACCTTTCTAACAGGTCAGAAAATAAGACTTTTTTGGGAGTGCTTCTTTAAGGTGGCCAGACACCTTAAAGGGGTTCTCCGGGCTTAACCTTTTTTTGTCTATTCAAAGCTAACCTGTGGAGGAAAGATTATTGCGCACATACTGTACTTACCTTCCACAGTGCAGCTGTCCTTGAGATCTGCCTCCCGGTCACGTGGTCCCTCCAGACGGCTTTTCTGTTCTTCCGGGTAAAGTCTGTCTCCTCGTCTTCCGCTCTTCTCTTTCTGACTTGAGCAGGAGACGGATCGTCACTAATGACGTCACCGCCTCCTGCAAGTGGAAGCGCCGGCCTCCGTCTTCTTCTTTTCCTGCCTTCCTACTGCGCATGCACCAGGACTTCTGAGCGTACAGGCTTCATGTACAACATGAACCCGTAACTACTGGCGAAGCAGCTGCTTTGGGGCCCGGGCTGACAAGGGGTCTGGCGACTGGCAGCGTGACACCAAGTTTCTCTTGAGTTGATTTATTATCTAATAACGTTTTTGAGTCCAGGCCGGGCCCCTTCACATACAGTGTGGCACCAGCCTGTCCATCATCATCCCCTCCCCCCTTCCAGCAGTAATGTAATGTTGTCAGCAATTTACATTACAGCAGCTCTTCTGTGGGATCTGACCAGACAGGTCAGGTTTCACCCCCACATCAAGAGAACGTGGGTGTCCATGACACTAATATATCCAACCTTGTGACCAGCGCCACAAAATGTTGTCCGATGGGTGCTATGTCCAATGGGTGTTATGTCCGATGGGTGTTGCACGGGCATGTGATAGATACAGGGACAGACACTGTAACCACGCAGAAGCAATGGAAATGTACCATATTTTTTGAATTATAAGACGCATTTTTGTGTCCCACAAAATGGGGCCAAAATGTCAGAGTGAAGCAGGGGCGGACTTGCCATGTAACTCTTCGGCATGGTAATGGCCGGCAGCCATATACAGCGCGGTGCGTGCTGTCCTGCAGCGCAGATAATGTGAGGAGCTGGGGTTGTATGTGTGGAGTGTGAGGGACCGGGGACATGATGCTGAAGGATAAGTAAGGTGGACCGCAACCATAACACACAGCCCCCTCCAGGCCTGAGAGACAAAGACCTGAAAAAGGGGGTGATGACTGCACAGAAGTATTTGCAGACCAGATCTGTAGGGGCATACAGGCGAGCACTGGGCATAGTATACACACTGGACTGTTACTGAGGGGCAACTAACAGTGGGCTAGATTTATCATTAGCTCAAGTCAAAATAATGGAGTAAAAAAGTCGCAAATTTTTGCGCAGTCGCTAAAACTGCGCAAAAATTTGCGACTTTTACTGGCTCTGCGCTATGCTCGCCAGTTTTCTAAAAGTGGGCGTGTAAATGAATCTCTAGACAGATTTAGTATTGCGACAATTTGAAAAGTTGATAAAAATTGCGCAAAAATTGCGCAATTTCACTCCAGTGAGGACCATGCTTATCTTATGCGACTTTTTAATAGAACATGCAACTTTTTCGTAAAGACGTGCAAATTTTGTAAAGCCGCTTACTGAGGAGTAAACTGCTACCATCAAACCACATTTATCACAGTATTAAGGACCATTAGTAAATCTGACTTAGCCAAAAGTGACTTTGGACATATGTAAAAGTGGAGTAAGATGTAAGTGCAATGATAAATCTGGCCCAGTGTGTCCTCTACAGATCCCCCATAACAGTGTGTCCTCTACAGATCCCCCATAACAGTGTGTCCTCTACAGATGCCTCATAACAGTGTGTCCTCTACAGATCCCCCATAACAGTGTGTCCTCTACAGATCCCCCATAACAGTGTGTCATCTACAGATCCCCCATAAGTGTGTCATCCACAGATCCCCCATAAGTGTGTCATCCACAGATCCCCCATAAGTGTGTCATCCACAGATCCCCCATAAGTGTGTCATCCACAGATCCCCCATAAGTGTGTCATCCACAGATCCCCCATAAGTGTGTCATCCACAGATCCCCCATAAGTGTGTCATCCACAGATCCCCCATAAGTGTGTCATCCACAGATCCCCCATAAGTGTGTCATCCACAGATCCCCCATAAGTGTGTCATCCACAGATCCCCCATAAGTGTCATCCACAGATCCCCCATAACAGTGTGTCATCCTCAGTGCGCCGCTGCTCCTTTCACCTGTCCTGGCTGGCTCTCAAGTTTCTCTTGAGAGACTGAGTTGATCTAATAAAGCTTTTCAGGCCAGGCCGGGCCCCTTCACATACATGACGGACAGTGTGTGTGTGTGTATATACATATATATATATATATATATATATATATATATACAGTTGCAAGAAAAAGTATGTGAACCCTTTGGAATGATATGGATTTCTGCACAAATTAGTCATAAAATGTGATCTGATCTTCATCTAAGTCACAACAATAGACAATCACAGTCTGCTTAAACTAATAACACACTAAGAATTAAATGTTACCATGTTTTTATTGAACACACCATGTAAACATTCACAGTGCAGGTGGAAAAAGTATGTGAACCCCTAGACTAATGACATCTCCAAGAGCTAATTGGAGTGAGGTGTCAGCCAACTGGAGTCCAATCAATAAGATGAGATAGGAGGTGTTGGTTACAGCTCCCCTGCCCTATAAAAAACACACACCAGTTCTGGGTTTGCTTTTCACAAAAAACATTGCCTGATGTGAATGATGCCTCACACAAAAAAGCTCTCAGAAGACCTACGATTAAGAATTGTTGACTTGCATAAAGCTGGAAAGGGTTATAAAAGTATTTCCAAAAAGGCTTGCTGTTTATCAGTCCATGGTAAGACAAATTGTCTATAAATGGAGAAAGTTCAGCACTGCTGCTACTCTCCCTAGGAGTGACCGTCCTGTAAAGATGACTGCAAGAGCACAGCGCAGACTGCTCAATGAGGTGAAGAAGAATCCTAGAGTGTCAGCTAAAGACTTACAAAAGTCTCTGGCATATGCTAACATCCCTGTTAGCGAATCTACAATACGTAAAACACTAAACAAGAATGGATTTCATGGAAGAATACCACAGAGGAAGCTACTGCTGTCCAAAAAAACATTGCTGCACGTTTACAGTTTGCACAAGAGCACCTGGATATTCCACAGCAGTACTGGCAAAATATTCTGTGGACAGATGAAACCAAAGTTGAGTTGTTTGGAAGAAACACACAACACTATGTGTGGAGAAAAAGAGGCACAGCACACAAACCTCAAAACCTCATCCCAACTGTGAAGTATGGTGGTGGGTGCATCATGGTTTGGGGCTGCTTTGCTGTGTCAGGGCCTGGACGCATTGCTATCATCGAAGGAAAAATGAATTCCCAAGTTTATCAAGACATTTTGCATGAGAACTTAAGGCCATCTGTCCACCAGCTGAAGCACAACAGAAGATGGGTGTTGCAACAGAACAACAACCCAAAGCATTGAAGTAAATCAACAACAGAATGGCTTAAACAGAAGAAAATGTAGACTGGAGTGGCCCAGTCAGAGTCCTGATCTCAACCCGATTGAGATGCTGTGGCTTGACCTCAAGAAAGCGATTCACACCAGACATCCCAAGAATATTGCTGAACTGAAACAGTTCTGTAAAGAGGAATGGTCAAGAATTACTCCTGACCGTTGTGCACGTCTAATCTGCAACTACAGGAAATGTTTGGTTGAAGTTATTGCTGCCAAAGGAGGTTCAACCAGTTATTAAATCCAAGGGTTCACATACTTTTTCCACCTGCACTGTGAATGTTTACATGGTGTATTCAATAAAAACATGGTAACATTTAATTCTTTGTGTGTTATTAGTTGAAGCAGACTGTGATTGTCTATTGTTGTGGCTTAGATGAAAATCAGATCACATTTTATGACCAATTTGTGCAGAAATCCATATCATTCCAAAGGGTTCACATACTTTTTCTTCCAACTGTATATATATATGGGCGTTCTCCCTTGTGGCAGGCATCAGTCTTCTGCTACATTATTTTCAGGATGCTCTCCTAAAAAGGGTTAGGTTTTTCCACTGTATCCCGGAAGGCTTCTAGTGAATAAGGACAATTCTGCGCACTAATTGTCCATTTGTGTCCCTGCACTTGGAAAGTTACACTAAGGCACTTGTGCTGATGAGGTCCATAGGCTAGATTCAGCTGTAACCCTCACTAGGCTTGCTTCATATTTAGACATAGACTCACTGTCTGGTGCTTGGTTGCTGTGTTTGTCTTCTCCAGGCTTGATCGGGGCCCAGAGGAAAGGAAGACAGCTACTTGTGGATTTCTCTCTGCTCCATGAACTTGCTTTCCTCCTCTCACTAACTACTTCACTTCAACTAACTTTATTAACACACCCCAAGCTATATATATTATGTTGCGCCAGCACCAACTAGGGGTGAATGACTGCAATGACAATGCCAGGCTGATAATGTGAAATGCCATACTTTTAGACAAATCTAATATATAAAGCTGAGTGTATGTGTGTGTGTGTATGTCCGCTAAAGGAATCCACACCGTCGCATTTAAAATCACGAAATCTGGCACACAGGTACATCAGGTGTCAGGGGAGGTTTTAGACCAATTCTCGGCTCTCTAGGACGTACAGTTCCTGAGATATTCCCAAAAAAATCATTAGCCAATAGAAGTTTGGTCACATGACCCATATCAGCCAATAGAAGCTCTCAGGTCCTTTAGCCTCCACATACAGTTTTACTTCAGGTTTCCATAACAACCCAGCCATTTATCTTCACTGCTGTAGTTCAGCTTTAAAGGAAATCTGTCACCAAGATAATTGCTATTGAAGTAAAGCCATGGCCTAATAGCACTTAGGACCTTATTTCCAGATGTCTGTGAAGGTTCTCATTTATCCAGGTCATGGTATATCTGTAAGGAATAAATCAAGGCAACTGGACGTACTGTAGATTTCTTGAAAACGTTTCACTCGTTCTTTTAACAAGCTTTCTCAATTCTGAGTGACTGTACAAGAATTCTCTGGGAATAAATATGTAACTGAATCAACATCTGGTAATTATACCCAGCATGGGGTCAGAGGTCATTATACCCAGCATGGGGTCAAAGGTGTTGATTCCATTATCCAAATTGGAGTCAGTAGGTGATAAAGACTAGTGATGAGTGGTAGGTGCCATATTCGATTTTGACGAAATTCGCTAATATTCGCTAGAATATTCGTTTCATATTCGTCGAAATCAAATATTCGTAATTTTTTTAGTTATCGCGATTATAATGCGATTTAAATAATCGCGTATTGCGATTGTAACTTAAGGCTACTTTCCTATTGGTTTGATATCTAGAATTAGCGAAGATGACGAATATGACGAATGTATTCGTCATATTCCTCAAAACGAAGATAACAAAGTATTCTCCATCTTCGTTTTAGCTACCTATTCGTCAACTTCGCTAATTCTAGCAATCAAATAGGAAAGTTGACTATAGAGACAGCTAAGTTTAATTCGCTATGCGATTTATATTATTTAGCTTTTTTTTTTATAAATAGATTAATTATAATAATTATCAAGGATTATAATTATTCTATTTATAAAAAAAAAGCAAAGTAATATAATCGCATACCGCATACTTAGTTTTGAGGAATATGACGAATACATTCGTCATATTCGCTAATTCTACCAAGCCAACCATAGTATACAAGGTCCAAGTTGAAATCGCAATTCGATTAGTATAACTTGAATTAATCGAATTGCGATTTCAACTTAGCACTGCTATATTACATATTAGGCTAGAATTAACAAATATGGAATATAGCAGTGCTAAGTTGAAATCGCAATTCGATTATTATAACTTGAATTAATCGAATCGCGATTTCAACGTAATTCTCAAATCCGACAGTACATTCTAGTATGGAGACGTTACCATGGTGATGGGGATGCTCCATGAGCACGGAAGTCGGCAGAAGCAGCAACGGGCACTGACTGGAGCAGCCAGGAAACCAGGAATCCTAAGGACAGGTAAGAACTACTTTAGGCAAGTGGGAAAGAAATAAATATAACAATAAAAAAAATGAATATTCAAAATATCGAATTTATAGTACTATATTCGAAATATTCGCGAATTAGCAAAGTGCCGATATTCGCTACAAAAATTCGATATTCGAATATTCGCGCTCGACACTAATAATGACCTCCCAGAAAAAGGTGTCAAGACAGCATTGTATGTGGCAGACAATAGATGTCTAACCCCCCGCCTCTATTCAAGCCTCCTTCACACCTCGTTTGTACCAATCTGCCTCCTTATCCAAAACACGTACTTGACTGTCTTCAAAAGTGTGACCTGTTTCTTTTAGATGTAAGTACACGGCTGAATCTTGACCAGAGGTTTTGGCTCTTCAATGCTGAGCCATACGCTGATGTAGTTGTTGTTTTGTTTCGCTCATCACTAGTTATTATCACCTACTGACTCCAATTAGGATAATAGAATCAACACCTTTGACCCCATGCTGGGTATAATTACCAGATGTTGATTCAGTTACATATTTATTCCCAGAGAATTCTTGTACAGTCACTCAGAATTGAAAAAGCTCGTTGGAAGAACGAGTGAAACGTTTTCAAGAAATCTACAGTATGTCCAGTTGCCTTGATCTATTCCTTACATATATTCTTATTTCCAGATGTGCCTTTGTTCCAGCAATAGATGTTTTTATCCTCAGAAAATCCAGTTTATTTGATATGCAAATGTACCAGTAAAATGCCCAGAGGGTCGTCACTCTTGCAGGAAGGAGCCCAGACACGCCCCCTGCCACAATGTGTCCACCCTTAAAACCCCGCCCCATGTCCCGCAAAGCCACGCCCATATCTGGTTAGGCCACGCCCTCCACTCCTTAGCCCAAAGGGATTGAAAAAATGAAGGCAAATTCTGTCATCTGCAGAGGTGGGAGGGAGGGTGACTGCTGTTTTAGAGTCTGCTGTTCAAAAGGACCCCCCCCCCCGATCCAGTAAAGGCCAATGTTAAGGGAGCTGGCGCCTGTGGAGGTCACTATATCAAGGGGGTGGTATGATGTGAAAGTCACTGTTAAAGGGGAAGGCTGCTGTAAAGGTCAAAGTTAAGGGGGTGGGCTGCTGTGGAGGTCCAATTTTAAGGGTCGGGACAGAAATATATGGCAGCTAGGAGGCTCTGTAGATTTTAGATTATCGCACAGCAAGCGGTGGTATGTACCAAATCTATGATTGGTATGTGCCTCCTCGGCACATCCTCCGGCAATGCAAACTTGCAAAGAAAATGCCAATCTTGATAAATGCCCCCCTTAGTGTTTAGCACTACTGCCTTGCATCTGACCTCTACAACGGCATTATTTGTATGGTTCCTGGTTTCCTTTTAGGTGTTGTTGGTGCTAGATGTATTAACCAGTATTGGAGACGGCTGCTTGTTTTCTGTCAGAAGTTATCTCTGTGGACTTTGCAGTATGTATCTTGACATTCTCCTATACGAAGCGCTCAATGATTTCACAGCAGTTATATTGCCAAGATACATACTACCATAGTTGCCAGCTGTCCTGAATTAGCAGTGACTGTCCCTGATTTTTAGGCAAATTCAGCTGTCCTAGGCCAAAAATGGATGGAGCTAATGTAAACCTTGACCATAAATTTACCAACTAAGATGTTGGCAAGTATGACACTGCAATGACTCTTGTCCTTTTTTTTCCAGTTTTAATAAATTGCTTCCAGTCTACTCAAACTGCTTCAGGTTCTGCCTCTATTTTAGTGTGGTAAGTGTGTATAAGTCGGCACTCTGGTGTTTTTTTTATTTATTTTTTACTGTGGTGCTAGCGTCTAGGCGAGGCACTCCACATTCGTATGAAGAAAACACCAACTCTCACTGTACAGAAAATATATTGTGCGCTTAATTGCCACATTGTCTTAATCATGTGATGCTTTTCAGCTCTATAAGCCTTCCTCAGACATGTGTAAGGAAGGCTCATAGAGCTGAAATGCGTCACATGATTAAGATAATGTGGCAATAAAGAGCACGACATGTCTGAGGAAGGCTCATGGAGACGAAACGCGTCACATGATTAATATAATGTGGCACTAAAGAGCACGGCATGTCTGAGGAAGGCTCGTGGAGCCCAAAGGCGTCACATGATTAATATAATGTGGCACTAAAGAGCACGGCATGTCTGAGGAAGACTCATGGAGACGAAACGCGTCACATGATTAATATAATGTGGCACTAAAGAGCACGGCATGTCTGAGGAAGGTTCACGGAGACGAAACGCGTCACATGATTAATATAATGTGGCAATAAAGAGCACGGCATGTCTGAGGAAGGCTCATGGAGACGAAACGCGTCACATGATTAATATAATGTGGCAATTAAGAGCACAGCATGTCTGAGGAAGGCTCATATAGCCGAAACGCTTCATATGATTAAGATAATGTGGCAATAAAGAGCACGAGCTATCATCTATACAGTGAGTGCCGATCTTTTCTTCATATGTATTTCAATGCGGTCAGAGCAAAGTATTTCTTTGATAATGACACATGTAGGTAGAAATAAATGAAATGGTATAAAGGTGCCATTTAATACCTACATTGTGCTTGATGAAATGACATCAATGTGAACATTCTTACACTTTCTTTTTTCTAGAACTAAATATCACACATTCGCCTTGTAGGTCAGTATGCCCATGGAGAGGAAAATGCCTCTTCAAAAGTCACTTACATATTCCCATGTAATTACGGCTGCATTTCATACTCATTTGTAAAGTCTCAGGATGGTAATGACTAGATGTTTTCCGCACAGTTTATCAAACTGCAGTGGCAGGTCTGTTAATGCGTCTCAGTTTGGTCAGTTGCCTCTGGCAATTCATCACTTTGTAATATTATAGGCAATCAAAATGATCTGACTGCTTCTCGCACACATATACACTTGGGGGTTTTCTTCATAGAATACAGAAGAGAATGTTATAAGGTAGGATCACTGGCTGCATTTAATCATATTGTTTGTGTAAGATATATATATATATATATATATATATATATTAGTGCAAAAGTCTGCTAGGTTACGACTATGTGGTGTGGCCATACTGCGGTCGAGTACCTTGCAGCCCCAACAGCTCCATATAACCGCACTGTTTAGTTGGTCTGCACTGATGATGGCTACGCGGCCGCTGCAAAACCACACACCATTAACAATGTAGACTAACTAAATGGTGCAGTCCTTATTAATTAATTGGGGCTCATTGCGGCGACTATAGCTTGACCTCATCATAACTGCATCATGCCTGTGCCGGGTGGTCGTACCCATAGTCTGGCAGCCGCTACTTACAGATCCAGGTAATTTGGCATGTGACATAACTACTCCCAGTCTGATTAGCAGGAAATTGCCTGATCCCTGAGCTGCTTCTGGCTGTGGATTGGATTTACAGTTTAGAAATTTGTAGTAGCTACACGATCCCTCCATAGCTTTTGATCAGCCAGTATTAACAGACATAGGGCTTGTACTACTTTCAGACAGTTTAAGCATAGAGTAGCATTAGATTATTATATCTCATGTAGTCGGTGCCGTAGTCCCTATCCAATATGTATCTAATTATATACGTAATGGATAGGGACCACCACACCTACTACCTTGAAGTGTTATCCATCCCTAATCTTGAGCGCCAGTCATCCTTTCCTCTAGACCAGGGATGCCCAACCTGTGGCTCTCCAGCTGTTGCAAAACTACAACTCCCAGTATGCCTGGACAGCCTACAGCGATCAGGGCATGCTGGGAGTTGTAGTTCTTAAAAAGCTGCAGGATCGCTGGTGGAGCATCCCTGATCTAGACTATCCTATTGACACAGGACCTGGTCAGTGGTAGACAGAAGCCACTGTGTTTAGGACTTACACATTAGGCTGTTCACACGAATGTAATGATGTCAGCACCAATACCGCGGCCTACGCACAACCTTGGTGAATTTGAACTTTACTCTGTAAGTTGCTTGGGCTGATCCTAATATCCAGTTCTACTATATTAACTATTTGTAATACATTGAATTATTATCTCACTGTACTAAGAATATCAATGTCAAAAGACAGAGTCTGTATAAGATTCTGATCGAACGTGTGTGCAATACTTAAAAATTAATACAAACAGCATAACTCATAAATTGTGAAATTCCTTTAGTCATTCTTTTTAAAGGGGTTTTCCCATAAAAAAAATCTGTAATTTTTAAACCAGCACCTGGATCTGAATACTTTTGTAAATGCATGTAAATAAAATGTTAGTATAGCCATTAAGTTATTCAATAAAATTGACCTGTGTAGTGGCACCTGCTGTTTTTTTTTCTTCTTTCTGTGTCCAACACACTGAGATGGACACACATGCTCAGTTACATCCTTCAACTTCCTCCTGAGCTGTGATATAGAGCTGCAGCAGAAAAAACACGTCCCCTGAGCTGCAGCAGAAAGTACACGCCCCTGAGCTGCCAGCTTGATATAAATCTAGCAGAGCAACTAGATCAATGACTTGGGAAATCTGTGTATCCATGTGAGGTAGAGAACTGGTCTAAAAGAGTCTTAGTATTTGGTGTACGCATAATTTTGCTATGAGCCATTTTCTTCTGCTCATAGCACTTTCTCAAAAAGAACGTGGGGCTTAGCAGAGGAGGCATGGTCCCACATAGCCCAGAAAATTTACTATTATTTATGCGAGAAACTGGGGTAAATTATAGCTCGTCTACCCAGCTCCTAACTTGAGTTCCAGAGATGCACCTAACTTATCAAGAAGCATATGCCTTTTTAATAAATTTGGTGCATATTATGCTAGCGCACAACAAGACTGGTGTTGCCATCATGGTGCTTAAACTTGTGACCATAAAGTTCAGTTTTGGTTTCACCACTTCAAATGATATTGTACTAGATGTCTGGCATATTATAAGTAGCCATTTTCATGGGTTTGTTAATACAGAAATTGCTTTTTTATGGCAACTCTGCTATACAGGCATTTTTTTTCCAGTACATGCTGATGCCAAATTGTTTCAGAGAAGTTTGGATATCAGTAGAAGTTATTTGTGGGTTTTTCTATGCTTAATGACAAATTTAACTGGCCTATGTGTAGCCAGCAAATTTACTAGTCTACTTGACCACAGCTTGGTATTAAATGGATTCTATATAATCACACAACCATGGGATTAATGGTCATTATTGGTCAGAGAACAATGGGTACCCTAAATCAAAAACAGCAAATAACAATGGAAAGTACCTCAATTAATACTTAACTTTTATTAAGCTTTCTAATAAAAAATCATGCTAGTGCATATAACAATTAAAAGCACATCCAGGTCCACTCCTATTGCTATGAAGTGCTTTGAACAACTTGTCCTCAGGCACATGAAGAGCAACATCTGCACCTCTATGGACCAATACCAGTTTGCTTACAGAGCACATAGGTCAACTGAGGATGCTGTCTCACTTACCCTTCACACTGCGCTGTCACACCTGGAGCAGAGAGACAGCTATGTGCGGATGCTGTTCATTGATTACAGCTCTGCCTTTAACACCATCCCACCCAACAAGTTGGCAACGAAACTGAACAACTTGGGTCTCAGCTCACACCTGTGCAACTGGATACTGGATTTTCTTACAAAAAAAACACAAATCGTACTCATGGGCAAGCACTTTTCTTCATCCTTAACACTAAACACTGGGGTACCGCAAGGCTGTGTGTTGAGCCCTCTCCTTTACTCCCTCTTCACAAATGACTGTAAACCTATTCACAATACCAATACCATTATAAAATTTGCAGATGACACGACTGTGATAGGCCTAATCTCCAACAATGATGAAACAGCCTATGGCCCCATGCACACTGCCGTGTTTCACAGCCGTGTGCGGGCCGTGGAACCGCGGCCTGGATCCCTCCTGAGAGCAGGAGCGCACGGCGTCACTGGTTGCTATGACGCCGTGCGCTCCCTGCTGCCGCCGCAATACAGTAATACGCTGGTATGATCTATACCAGTGTATTACTGTACTGTGCCGGCAGCAGGGAGCGCACGGCGTCATAGCAACCAGTGACGCCGTGCGCTCCTGCTCTCAGGAGGGATCCAGGCCGCGGTTCCACGGCCCGCACACGGCTGTGAAACACGGCAGTGTGCATGGGGCCTATAGGAAAGAGGTTGAGAACCTAGAGAGATGGAGTAAGAACAACAACCTCATACTCAATACCAAGAAAACAAAGGAGCTAATTCTGGATTTTAGGAAGAAGAAACAAAATGGACACCATCCCATTAGCATAAATGGTGGAAACGTGGAGATAGTTCAAAGTTTCAGATTCTTGGGAGTTCATATATCAGGACCTGTCATGAATAAAAAACACAACAGAAATTACCAAAAAAGGCCTCCAGAGGCTTTATTTTCTGAGGAGTCTGAAGAAAGCACAACTCCCAAAACAGCTGGTAGTCAATTTTTACAGGTGCACCATAGAATCTGTTATCACATACTGCATTACAGTGTGGTACTCCGGCTGCTCTTCTGAGGACAAGACCCTCAAGCGCATCATCAGAATGGCTGGCAGAATTACTGGTACTCAGTTACCATCACTGGATGACATCTTCACTGCTCGCTGCAGCAACAGGGCAAAAATTATCTGCAGGGATCTAACCCACCCCGGCCACAGCCTTTTCATTCCCCTACCCTCTGGTAGGCGTCTTAGAGCCCTACATGCCCGCACCACTAGGCTGAAGAACAGCTTTTACCCCAAAGCAATCAGTCTCCTAAATACTCAGAGATTATTGCCCCTTCCTAGGATAGAAACTACCACAGACTGAAAGTGACTGCTGCATTCATGAACCCATGATGACCTCTTGTCTGCGGTGTTGTCTAAATCAGTGTGTATATATACTCATAAGCACTTCCTACTTTGCTCTTGCTATATACAGTGGAGGAAATAATTATTTGACCCCTCACTGATTTTGTAAGTTTGTCCAATGACAAAGAAATGAAAAGTCTCAGAACAGTATCATTTCAATGGTAGGTTTATTGTAACAGTGGCAGATAGCACATCAAAAGGAAAATCGAAAAAATAACTTTAAATAAAAGATAGCAACTGATTTGCATTTCATTGAGTGAAATAAGTATTTGAACCCTCTAACAAAAAAAGACTTAATACTTGGTGGAAAAACCCTTGTTTGCAAGCACAGAGGTCAAACGTTTCTTGTAATTGATGACCAAGTTTGCGCACATATTAGGAGGAATGTTGGTCCACTCCTCTTTGCAGATCATCTCTAAATCCCTAAGGTTTCGAGGCTGTCTCTGTGCAACTCTGAGCTTGAGCTCCCTCCATAGGTTTTCGATTGGATTAAGGTCCGGAGACTGACTAGGCCACTCCATGACCTTAATGTGCTTCTTCTTGAGCCACTCCTTTGTTGCCTTTGCTGTATGTTTTGGGTCATTGTCGTGCTGGAACACCCATCCACGACCCATTTTCAGTTTCCTGGCAGAGGGAAGGAGGTTGTTGCTCAGGATTTCACGATACATGGCTCCGTCCATTTTCCCGTTTATGCGAATAAGTTGTCCTGTGCCCTTAGCAGAAAAACACCCCCAAAGCAAAATGTTTCCACCCCCATGCTTGACGGTGGGGACGGTGTTTTGGGGGTCATAGGCAGCATTTTTCTTCCTCCAAACACAGCGAGTTGAGTTAATGCCAAAGAGCTCTATTTTGGTCTCATCAGACCACAGCACCTTCTCCCAGTCACTCTCTGAATCATTCAGGTGTTCATTGGCAAACTTCAGACGGGTCTGCACATGTGCCTTCCTGAGCAGGGGGACCTTGCGAGCCCTGCAGGATTTTAATCCATTGCGGTGTAATGTGTTTCCAATGGTTTTCTTGGTGACTGTGGTCCCTGCTAATTTGAGGTCATTAACTAACTCCTCCCGTGTAGTTCTAGGATGATTTTACACCTTTCTCAGAACCATTGACACCCCACGAGGTGAGATCTTGCGTGGAGCCCCAGAGCGAGGTCGATTGATGGTCATTTTGTGCTCCTTCCATTTTCGAACAATCGCACCAACAGTTGTCACCTTCTCTCCCAGCTTCTTGCTAATGGTTTTGTAGCCCATTCCAGCCTTGTGCAGGTCTACAATTTTGTCTCTGACATCCTTGGACAGCTCTTTGGTCTTTCCCATGTTGGAGAGTTTGGAGTCTGCTTGATTGATTGATTCTGTGGACAGGTGTCTTTTATACAGGTGACTAGTTAAGACAGGTGTCCTTAATGAGGGTGACTAATTGAGTAGAAGTGTCTAACCACTCTGTGGGAGCCAGAACTCTTAATGGTTGGTAGGGGTTCAAATACTTATTTCACTCAATGAAATGCAAATCAGTTGCTATCTTTTATTTAAAGTTATTTTTTCGATTTTCCTTTTGATGTGCTATCTGCCACTGTTACAATAAACCTACCATTGAAATGATACTGTTCTGAGACTTTTCATTTCTTTGTCATTGGACAAACTTACAAAATCAGTGAGGGGTCAAATAATTATTTCCGCCACTGTATATGCTGTGAATAGTAATGCCTTCTAGTGAAATCTTTTGTTTTTTTTCTAGTGTAATATTTTAGTTTAAATGTCAGTTCTTGTTCCTCTGTCCATGGCATCTAGGATTGCTCCAAACAACATTTCATTGTATTGTACATTGTATTACATTGTATTGTACAGTGACAATAAAGGCATCTTATCTTATCTTAGGTGCTGAAAATAACTCGCTGCATTATTCTGGAGGAGTGTAATCTTTTTTGCACAAGGTCTATCTAAAGGATTGGGGTAGGGAGGGGTGGAATCCGGGTGCTGGGTCTCTGTCTCTAAATATCCCTACTCTCAAACCGATACCTGGGGCAATGCACAATAGAACTTGCAAGGGTAGCACCTCTATGATACTCCTACCTACCAGGATAGCCCTCAATATCCCTGTGCTGCGTCAGTCGACTGCCCAGCTTCGTCAGGGAATGAGGAGCAGCAGGAGAAATCCTAGTAAAAATGGACAAATCAGTGTCCCAACACATAAATCAATGGCCGTTAAGCCAGATCATCAGGGGACTCGCAAACAGCAAAGTAGCTTAGCAGTATTTTGATCAGTAATTCTAAGCCAAGCCCAGAAGTGGTCCACAACATACAGAATAAAGACACAGTTGATGGCAGCAAAATTTCAACAATTCCTATGTGAGCTCATGATACTTAGCTCAGAGTACAGGAGAAGTAATAGGTCAAGTGAGGAGGAACAGTCAGATAAATGCCTTTCAATCGACTCAACAGTAGAGACCCTTTATTTCACAAGGCTCTCTGGTGTCCAGTCAGGCCCCCCGGCGGCAGCGTATGGCAGCAGCGCCTAGCAGCCGGCACGGTGGCATTTTTAACCCATCCGCACAGGCAATAGATCCACCCAGCCCGCGTCTCAAATCTCATGAGAGTTTCCGGTCACGTGGACGGAGACTCGTGACCTCACTGTCTCATGTGCCAACACAATGGAAACACAAAAGGGGTTGGTCAGCACATCCCATCCAAATGCGCAGGTGCACGCTGCTATGACTGGAAACATAAAACAACACAACATATAATGCAACACGTGACCCGGATCTGCCGGAACAGCGAGCACATGATACATAGTGGGCGTATAGCACAGGTAAACGCCGCGCCCACTGAGTGATGCTGCTAGAGGGGCGTGATGAAACCGGAGTAGGGATGCATGCAGACTTTAAAGCATCCCCTAATATACCCCGTAATGTGGCGCTAAGGCACTATAAGCGCTATGCCTAAAATTATACCCTGGCATGGTAAGGTGGCCATATCCAGTCAGGCTTGGACTCAATTTGGCATGGTTTTAAAAATTATCAAATATAAAAAACAGGATAAGTTAAGGAAAAGACTAAATTGTAGCAATAGAGATACATTAATTCCTAAATAGTTTATGATACATCACAATGACAATTGTTATGTATACAGATCTAAATAAGACATATAGATGTGAAAGATCTATGTAGAGGAGAAGGTATATTAGCTTAATAAAAGTTAAGTATTAATTGAGGTACTTTTCATTGTTATTATAATCGATTATCCAACAATTTTTAACTGATGATTAATCCTCTGGTGGTTGTCTGACACTAGGGATCCCCGCTGATCAACTGTTTGAAAAGGCATGGCGCCCATGTGGCCATCTTGTTGCTTACACTAAGCCAGTGACGTCACGATCATTGGTCTTGTGGTTTAGGTGCAGCTCAGCCCAGTTCACTTGACTCTTTTTATAGTCGTTTTGTCATTTATAAAGATGAACTGTTCCTCACCTTTTCTTGTGCTTCATTAACCAGCAAAGTCAGTGCAGCCTGGATAAAATGCACAATGGTTCCTCAAGAGCTAAAAGACTCACATGAACGCTAAATACAACGAAACCAGGCCTTGATGTGGATACATATATATCATTGCCATCTCAATCTGTATATATCATCATGCATGTATTATATTATCACTTGAAATTTTAAAGGGTAATCTGTGTGGTTTCAGTTATTAATATGGTTACCACAGAATCTGAACAATTTTGTGATGGTAAATAGTTTTACCTAACCCGTTTTCCTAAATTAATGAATAGTGTTTTTCAGGATTACTCATGCAAATTCATCCTTGGGTATATAAACCTATGAGCACAGCTGGCACACTAGAGTGATGGAATTATCCCTGTGATGAAGGATACAGAAAGCTTTAGTTCTCTTTACGCTGGGTTCACACCTGAGCGTTTTACAGCGCGTTCCTACGCGCTGTAAAACGCACAACAGACAAGAACCAATGATTCCCTATGGGAAGGGTTCACACCTGGGCGTTTTACAGCGCGTACGATCGCGCTGTAAAACGCCCGACGCTCAAACAAGTACAGGAGCTTTTTTTGGCGCGTTTGACGCGCGTTTGGGCCATAGACTCTTTGGACAACACTGCTGTCAATCACCCAAACGCGCGTCAAACGCGCGTTCACTATTAAAAAAAACGTGCATAAAACGCGCGAAAAAAACGCGCATAGAAACGCGCGTTTGAGAAACGCCTAGGTGTGAACCCAGCGTAAGTGTCAGGTTCTGCTGTTTTAGATCAGAGGACCTAACATTTTCCAGGAGTTTGTATCACCACATCTGGCAAGCTAAGTCTATGGAATTGTGATGTTTACTCTAAAACTTTACCAAGTAATCCATAACATTAATCTAGATGAGTAAATCCCATTGGGAAGAATTGGCACACTAATTTTGAACTAGAGAGGCATCCATACCTCTTTAATCAATGGACAATTTTTGAGAACAGAAAGACTTTGGGTTAACCCACAAAACTTGTTGCATCAGATCGATTTAATTGTTTGGGACATAAGGAAACCTTAAGTATAAATTAGGTTTTAGTTTGCCAAGTTGCTTCAAAAATGTCCTTCCTTGCATTCCTTCTTTTTGTATTATGTTACTTTTGCAACAAGGCCATTAGTCATGCAACTCAAGCTCCTTAATGCTGAAAGTCCATACTGTTGGAACTTGGAAACATATCCCCTTTGAATGTGTTTATCATATTTTTAGGAGAGAAGTGATGTACTAAAATCAAGAAGGTATGGCATTCTTCTGCTCTTTAAATTAATTTTCCTGTAGTACAATATTGATTATACTCCTGGAAAACTGGTGACTTATGTTGATGACCTTAGGAGAGGTCATCAATATGAGATCGTTGGGGTCCAACTCCCGGAACTCCTACCAATCATCTGATTGAAGAGGTACCAGAGCACTGCGGCCTTCACGCAGTATACCAAGCACATAAGCCATGTGACCAATGAATGTGGTGTCACTGGCCAAGTAAGAGACTGCAGTGGTCACCGGAGTGCTGTGGCTCTCTCAAACAGATGATCATTGGGGGTGATGGGAGCTAGACCCCACTGATCTGATATTGATGATCTATCATTTTGGTAGGTCAACAATATTGAACATCCACGAAAACCCTTGCAAAATTATGCCTTTACCCATTTATGCTAGCATTACTCATAGCTCATCGTTATCTCAACTATGACTGTCTTAAAGCTGAAAAAAGAAGACCTGGGAAAACTTCTGTAACATCTAATGTCTATCTACATGAGGAATTATATTGCTATATCTCCTTTATTTGATATGATCTTTATTAAATGTTCTTCTGTGCCTCTACTATGCTCCGTTTCAGATTCCCTATTTTGAGAGGAGCAGTGGACTTTCAGCAGGACACTGCCTACATGACTCCATAAATCATCTAATATAGCTGTGGTTGCTGTATTAATTCTTTGCTAGGAAAAATCCTATGAATCCTTTGTGCTTTTTTTATTTTAATGTTGGATTTGCAGAAACATACATTATGTAAATGAAAGTGTTGTTCCTATTATTCTTCATTGTAAGAGAGTCATTGATGTATATATAAATGTGTGCTATGTAATTGTCTATAATATATGGCTAGAATAGTTATGTGCAGTATATGGAGCAGAGACACACATAAAAGGCTAACATTTCAAGATATGAAGATAAGTGTGTGCACTGCATAGAAAATTGGAGCATAGCAGATGTAACCTATAGTGGAATTATTGGTGTATTAAATGCACAAAATCTATGCATGTTCTAATGGTGTTACACCTATCTTCTCCCTAATACTGAATTGGTACAGGCTTTTTTCCTTTCAGTTACCATATATTACAACTTTACCAAAAGCCTTCAACGTGATAAATTTATGTCAGAGTATAGTATAATAGCATTCTATATTTCCTGCTTTTACTCAAACTTTATGTTGAAGCATATCCAGTAGCAAGCCTAATGCGTAAATATCTTGTCAAGACCAATTAAGTCCAGGTGTGTGCCACATAAGAGTATAGATATCTCTATATTTTGGGGAAATATTTCCAAGATGTAAGACGGCTTACTAGCTGTTTTGCATTTAGACCTTTTTCTACACCTGAAACAGGCGTAGAAAATGATGAATGACACGTGCCTGCTGTTCCCTTCTCCGCCAATGCCACGACCACAATTTTACACCTGGTATGAGCGCGGAAAAGTTACAGATGGCGGTGCAACTAACCGTTGCGCTGCCATCTGCGCCTGAAATACGCCTAATGTAGGCATATTTCAGTATAATAGCTATCATTTATGGACATCTATAGACATTTCTGTGCCTATATTGCTTGCCTAGTATTGTACCATGAAATACAGCAAGGAAGTTTATAATACGGATCATACAAGAAAAATAAACAGCATGAAAAAAAACACTAAATTGTTGCACCAAAGTAATTCTATCTGTCTCATGTTTTCAGTCAAGAGGCTTTGATGTATCGCTCCCAAAGATGCCTTTACCATTAAGTATGTAGACCATAAATCACTGTCTCTGTCACTGCACACAAATGCTGTTTAGTTTTATTTCAAATCAATGTTGAGCCATTTATCAATATGTGACCTTTCTTGTCCATATCTACTTCCCTATTGACTTTTACATTACCTAACTGCAGAGGACTGGAGGGAAAACAAGTGAACGTATTGGACACATTATAAAAGCATATCAGCGCACAGGTCTATATTCCATGTCATAAATAATGCAACTGGTCCACTTTAAATATAATTAATATATATGAGAAAATACCTGAAAATCCTATGAGATCTTTAATATATAATCATGCACGCTGGCAGAACTTGGAAAAATTAGACAGCAACTCAACATCAGCATATCCATCTTCCAGCTGTATTTCTATCCCGTCCTGTATATGATAAACAGGCAACGTTTCGACTTATCACAAACCTCTTTCAAACCATGGCTTGTAAAAGGCCTGTGATTAGGCGAAACATTGACTGTTTTGTTGTATACAAAATGGGATTATAATATTGCTGAAAGATGGATATGTTTGACGTTTTGGTTCTTACTTAACGTGGAGAGGACCAATGCGTTGTGATGTTCTGGGGGCATTCAACATCAATGTGAAGGACCACTGGTGCTGTCTTTAAGAACATGGAATAATATGTACCCTATGTCTGTGTTTTAATTATAATGCATAAAATACTCTCTTATATAATAGGAAGTATGTATAATGTGAGCAAGGGATCAAAAAATATATTAGACAATGTATAGCAGATAATGTGACCAGTGTATTAAGACTTTGCAATTATATTGACCCATGGTGCCTGAGGACCATGGACATTGCTATAAATTAGCATATCATGATAATGACGGGTTAGTATAGCAGTGTTAAGCTGTCCATGTGCTTCAGACAGCTGTCAGCCAACATCTATGTCTACTGATCCTCCATAAACATACACTTGGTTGATTATACATTTGTTTTCGGTGGCAAGGGCAGAGTAAGCTATTCTGCTGGGAACAAAAGGATTGTGCATGTTAAATTCCAATAGCCTGATTTTCTTTCCCCCCAACATCTGCCATCAGGAGAAAGTCAGAACACCCCCATACAGATGTGGACTCAGCTGAGCATTTATGTATTCTGAATAGGGGGAACAATGGGGTCTACTGGCAGAGACCTCTGGCAGTGAGTGGGGACCCACTGTGCCAACCAACTGGTTTGACTTTGGGCTTAGACCTAAGGGTGTTGTCCTGGCAGTCCCCTGGTTTTCACTATATGGGTATCTTAGTTACACTGGTACTAGAGGCTGCTACCTCTAGTACCTGTGTGGTTGGCTGCTGACCCATTAAGATTAGAGACCCTGGTGCATGGTACCGAGGAAATAGGCAAACAAGGTCAGCATGGGAAGAGTTTCTGTGAATCCGTGAAACAGTCCAAGGGTCAGGGCAGGCAGCACAATATCACTATGGTGGACAGGTCATGTTAGGCGGCAGAGGGTCAGGATCAAAGAAATGTGCAGAAGTCGGTACACAGGCAAACAAACGAATTATATCTCTTTACAAACTCCAGCAAGCTAGAGAGACCTAGCAAGATCTGTAGAGATAAATGGCTCGTAGATAACAATTGCAACGATCACTGTAAATAAGCTAATAGACAAAAACATAAATGTGATAAATGTCTCTCACTATAACCATAATGTAGATATAGTGTGTCATGTATTCTAATTCTATTCAGACCCAAAATCGATCCAAATTGCATTTTTCCTGAGCATCCATGGATAATAATCTGGTTTCTCTCTCCTTCTCACTCTCGTTCCTCTCTTTTCTGAGAATTCTCCTGAATTGAATCACCTAAAATTCTCCATTCAATAGAATCAATTTGCTCATCTGTAATGACCTCTTTAACTTTTTTATATTCCATTATTTTAATGTATCAAGTCCTATACAGTAGTCCCAACATAAAGATGTCATTAAATCAATCCATTTAATAAATCGCCCATTATTTTTTCCAGAAGGTCACATATACTGTACATGTATTTTGTTGTGAGAGATTTATTATTAGAGGTTAGGTAGGCAAGAAGAGGGTTTTGGGAAATTAGATATGAACACCCATAGAAAAGCTTATGGAACTAAGTAATTATGCATTTTCTCAAACTATAACAATGTAAAAGCTTTCATGATGCTCAACCTGGGCACTTATCTGCTAAGCAGCATAAATATGGTATGGTGCACATACAGTTGGAATAACAAATCAAGTCAAGCATATACGGTAATCTAGGAGTGTTTGTCTTTTTGAGTAGAAAATATTCCACTTGTCCTATGGATAATATTTAACATTTTTTATAAACAACAGCTATCTGCTGTTCCTTGACAAAACTGTTATTTATGTAATTTATTCTCTATCTGGAACTTTATTTTAGGCTTTATTCTGTATAAAGAAGCAATTAGAAAATTAGTTTTAATGAAGTTACTATGATTATTCTAAACTGGTAGATAATAACTACGGTATTATGACCAAGGTTATCCAATTGTTTTCATACACTGAGGTTTTTTATTCTCAGTGCTTGTGTGATTATCATACATTGCTTCTGTTATGTTGAAAAATTTTACAAATAACGATAAGCGTAGAGAGCTTCAGCTGCTACATCTAAAGTCGCTCCGTTCAAAACTTCGGATTAATGCTGTCACTTCAATGGGTCCGCAAATCTAGAGATGCGGAACGGAAGCACGGAACAGAACCCTACGGAAGCACTACGAAGTGCTTCAGTGGGGTTTCGTCCCGTACTTCCGTTCCGCAAAAAGATAGAACATGTCCTATCTTTTTGCAGGACAGCCGGATCGCAGACCCATTAAAATTGACTGTGCTCGTGCATTGCGGCCCGCATTTTGCGTGTGCGCCCCGTGGGAAAGAGGCCTAAGTCAGTCACAGAGTGATGTGTCGACTGGTTCTAGTGACTGACAGGGTGAGCCACATGCTGTCTGAGCACGGAGCCACTGAAAAGGAGGACACCCCATCGTCTGTCCAGGCCCTGTGCCTGTGCCGGACTGTCTGGCCACCCTAGCTGCAGTACCTTTCAGCTCTGGCACATGAGTGGCCACATGCGCCACAATTAATAATGCACCACTTAATAGTTGTGGCATTCTTCACACAGCGCAGTACATAGTGCTAGTCTTAATAAATCTGCCCCTATATGCAGTGCAAGTCTTACCAGACTCTGGTAGAATAAAGGAAATTCTTGACAGAGGCTTGTTTTGAACTGAAATGTTGCTTAGGGAATAAAATCTCTTTACTTGAGTGCAGCCTTCCTTAATCCCGTGGCAAGGATATTGCTGTTAATAGCTTTAGTTATGAAAGATACATTATATGTAGTTTAATGTATGTATAGTAAACGTCTAATGTGACTGGCCATTTTATGTTAGCAAATATAAAAATACTATGTGTGTTTAGCAGAGTACACATTCTGCATGGCTTCCTGATTAAGTTCTGCTAAAAATCCATTTTGCTTATTTTAGCATGATTATTTCTTTAAGATGCATGGTCATTTATATGTAAATTTGCAGTATTAGCTAATTACATGGAAATGAGATCTATCAACATATTTAGAGCATTCACAAAAATCCTTGCTTTATCCCTTGAGTCTGATACCATGGACACTGCAAGTGTTAAATTACCATCACTTTTCTTTCTGTCTCCTAGTAGCAACCTAACCTCTGAACACTGATGCATGATAAATGCTTGTTAAGAATGTACCTTGGGAACTGGACACCATGTGCAAGTGGTTTGTTATCAGATCAATTAGACAAATAGGAAATGTATTCGATTTTATCTCATAATCAACATCTCAAGCAAAGTCGTTTTATGGATTCACCCATGCAGGACCCCACAGTTTTTTAGAGATGCAGAATATGTAATAATGTAATGTTTATCTATCTATCTTTTTCTTTCTTTCTCACATCTATCATCTATCTACAGTATCTTTTTACCATTTGTCTACTATCAAAAATATTCTAGTAAAATCATTGGCAGCTATTAGAAAAAGTGTTGGATATAGTAAATAAAAAGAGCATTACCCAATCAGAATCGCGTTTCAGATCCTGAAATGTGCTTGAATATCAAACTCCTACACTATAAAAATCAACACATTCAGTCCAGGGTGGCTGGCATAGTGTGAATACTATTCACTTCATGTAGATAACATTTTCATCACTTTCTTGATCATACATACAGTAAGGCCCCTTTCACACGGGCGAGTTTTCTGCGCGGGTGCAATGCGTGATGTGAACGCATTGCACCCGCACTAAATCCGGACCCATTCATTTCTATGGGGCTGTTCACATGAGCGGTGATTTTCACGCATCACTTGTGCGTTGCGTGAAAATCGCAGCATGTTCTATATTGTGTGTTTTTCACGCAACGGAGGCCCCATAGAAGTGAATTGGGCTGCTTGAAAATCGCAAGCATCCGCAAGCAAGTGCGGATGCGGTGCGATTTTCACGCGCGGTTGCTAGAAGATGATCGGGATGGGGACCCGATCATTATTATTTTCCCTTATAACATGGTTATAAGGGAAAATAATTGCATTCCTAATACAGAATGCTTAGTACAATAGCGCTGGAGGGGTTAATTTTTTTTTTTTGAATAATTAAACTCACCTTAATCCACTTTTTCGCACAGCCCGGCTTCTCTTCTGTCTTCATTTTTGCTGTGCACAGGAAAAGAACCTGTGGTGACGTCACTGCGGTCATCACATGGTCCGTCACATGATCCATCACCATGGTAAAAGATCATGTGATGGACCATGTGAAGAGCGCAGTGACGTCATCAAAGGTCCTATTCCTCAAAGAAGAAGACAGAAGAGATGCCGGGCTGCACGGACAAGTGGATTAAGGTGAGTAAAAAAAAATATATATTTTTTCCCCTCCAGCCCTATTGCACTATGCATTCTGTATTAAGAATGCTATTATTTTCCCTTATAACCATGTTATAAGGGAAAATAATACAATCTACACAACCTTGAACCCAAACCTAAACTTCAATGAAGAAGTTCGGGTCTAGGTACCACATTCAGTTTTTTATCACGCGCGTGCAAAATGCATTGCACCCGCGCAATAAAAACTGAACAACGGAACGCAGCCGCAGTCAAAACTGACGGCAATTGGGTACCTAGTCGCGCGGGTTTGCCACAATGCACCCGGACCCTATCCGGACACGCTCGTCTGCAAGGGGCCTAAGGGTTCATTCACATGTCTGTAGTGTATTGCGGATCCGCAATACACCCGGCCGACACCCCCATAGAAATGCCTATTCTTGTCCACATTCAGAGAATGAATGGGTCCGTACCTGTTCAGCATTTTGCGGAACGGATGCGGACCCATTATTATGGATGTGTGAATGGAGCCTAAACATACAATGTCATTAAGAACTATCTTCAGTGTAAAGAAGAGCAAGGATTCCTAGAAGTGATGATATGTCCCCCACAAAGAACATGTCCTATCTTTTTGCAGAATGGCCGGATTGCGGAGCCATTAAAGTGAATGGGTCCGCGATCCGCTGCGGCTGCATTTTGTGGGCCGCAACATGACCACGGGTTGCACACGTTCGTGTGCAAGAGGCCTAAATCTATATCCATAGAAGATCTATGGTTAGTTCATCAAGATGTTTGGAACAGCCTTCCTCCCGAGTGCCTTCAGAAACTGTTTGCTTACCTAGAAGGGTTGATGCTGTTTTGAGGGCAAAGAGTAGGTCAATTGATTTGATTTACATTTCTCCTTTGTTCTTTCACTTCGCATTTTGTTAATTGATAAAAAATAAACTAACAGTCCTTTTTTAAAAGCATTCTTTCTCTGCAGCATTTTTCCACACATGCCTATAATTTTTGAACAGCACTGTATGTTCCATATATCCGAATGAAGTTATTCTTGCTGTATATGTATTAATTTTTGCAAATGAAATACAGATGCATAGGACGTTTGCCGGAGAAATTTCTGCAGCATTACAAATAAACATATCGGGGGTCATTAAGGGGGTTTATTAAGAAGCCTATGCCAATTTTTGCTGCCTGAGGCTTCATGCACACATTGTGTTTCCGTGCCTGTTCAGTTTTTTTTTTTTTTTTTTTTACGGATAGGATGCGGACCCATTCATTTCAAAAGGTTCCGCAAAAAATGCAGACAGCACACCATGTGCTATCCGCATCCGTAATGTCCGTTCCGTAGCCCCGCAAAAAAAATATAACATGTCCTATTCTTGTCTGTTTTAGGCATTGTTACAATGGATATGCAAACGGATGGCATCCCTTTTTTTTTATAACAGATCCGCAATTTGTGTACTGCAAAAAACATACGGTCGTGTGCATGTAGCCTGAGAGACAGAATTTTGTCGCGTGAGTGATTTTACGCCATCCTCGCCACTTGGGAGTGACAGGGGCAATGGCGATCCCAGCTCCGAAAAAATTTACTAACATTTACGCCTGGAAAAGGTCATAAAAAGGAGTGAATGTTGGGGAGGCTGGAGTCATTATCTCTTCAGGCACCTTATCATAAATTAGGAGTTTACTCCAGCAGCGAAAAAAAGCCAGGCTTGGATAAATCACCCCCATTATATTAATTCTCATTCAAAAAGTGGCTGCATAGATGCGTCCGTATGCATTTGTGAAGTACAGACGCTTTTTAAGGTATAAACAATGGAGATTTATTCTCCAGCTTTAGTTAAATAAGTCACTTACATGTTGTATTTATGTTCACCTACAGAGCACAGTATGCTCTTTAAATTAAATGAATATGTTAATAATTGATAGAGCTCATTTGTGCTGGCGACTGGAAATACTCCCTAGTAGTCTATTTAAATTGTATAAACGTGTCCCGTTTTGAGGAAATCTTTTTATTAAAGAAAGTCTCTGTGGATTTGTGCAGGAATATGTCTCCTTTCAAACATGCGCGAGCAAAGCTCCTGGTAAATGCAGCCCTGCTGTGCACTCAGCTGATATCTGGATGCATGTGTGCTTCCAAAGACACCGAGAGTGGCTGCGTGTAGCGCTGCAGTTGAAGGTTATTTTTCTCACAAAATGTCTTTTAGTTTCAAATGCACCCCAGGATAACTGGGGAACACACCACAGGATATGCACAAATGTAACATGTCGCAAAACAGTAGTCTGAGAGTAGAGTTGCTAGTGCTCACAGGAGGGTTCCTGTTGAGGCACAAAGACTATAACGTTATAGGCACTGCACCATTCAAAATTCACTTAATCTGCGTGTTGGGAAATTATTGAAATAAATGTATTGTTATTATGGATGCAGCCACCCTACTTTGTGGAGTATACTGTAGTATCATGGCTGTCAATGTTGTGCAC
The DNA here is from genome assembly GCF_014858855.1 of Bufo gargarizans. NCBI lineage: Eukaryota > Metazoa > Chordata > Amphibia > Anura > Bufonidae > Bufo > Bufo gargarizans. The sequence goes on from NC_058081.1 coordinate 178,276,571, forward strand.
AATACACATAATACATGTACATTAAATTAAAGACAGATCCGTGTCATGCTTATGTGCAGTCTTAAAAAAAAATAAAAAATTGGTGCCATTATATTGTTTCCGAAGAACAGATGTAAAGAAGTTATATACTGATGTACTGAGAAAGATCAAGCAGAGGAGGAAAAAGCTGGAAAAATATAAATAATGAAAGGTATTTTAAGATGGTTTAGAGTATTTAGAGTCTGGATAAGGAAAAAAACACTTCCTGTACATCACGCTACATCTTACACGTTATATATGCAGCGAGCTACAGGGGAGGTGAGGAGTGGTAGTGGCTATGATGTTGGTAGTAGTACACAGTTCACAGTGGAAGTCTTCACCCTGGCTCTCCCTGGACCTTGTACAGTGAATGGAGAGTGCACCCTTTCTTCTTGGGGCACACCTTAACCTTCAGGGGTACCTGCTGGTGGTAGTTGGGGTACCCTTGGTGGTGGATGTTTGGCAGGGCGTGAAGCAGGAGTTGACCTCAGAGGAGGAGGGTGGTGGTCGCGGTGGTAATAAAGACCAGATGCAACATATGTCCAGAACTTCCCAAAAAACTACCAGGACCAAATCTTTTTCTATAACTGGTGATACTGTAGGCTTAGGCTCAAAACGTGCCAGACCTAAGTGAAGCTCAACTTCCTCTATCTCTGTGTGAGTTTCTCCCATCTGGCAACTTTCTTTCCACACTGCCATATGCAAGATCTCCAGGATTAAAATAAGCCATAGGCACTACAGCACTTGAAGTGATATCCCCTGTTCTTGTGGTTAAATAGAAATGGCCATTGGCTAGCGGAAAAAAAGTGTGTCCTACTTTTTGGGGTCTTCTTTGTTGCAGCCAGGCCGCATACACACACAGGATGGTGTCCTTGTCATCGTCATTATCAGTTACGGCTTCTCTTGTTCAGACTATTTCTCCTACTCCACTGCATCAGCATCCATTGATAATAGAATGTGTAGCCAGGAAACAACTCTATGCATCAGCAAGCTTAACTCTCACCTGCCACGTTTGCTAGTGGTGCAGTCGCTGCCTTACCTTCTGCTGCTTTTAGGGAACTAATGGCATGTGCTCAGCCTTGCTGCAAGATGCCTAGATGGCACTATTTTTTTTTTTTTAAAAAGCCTGTACTGTCATGTGGCGGAGAATGTTGGCCACTCCTTGCAATTGTCTTTGTCCAGCAAGGTTCATGCCACGGTAGACACCTAGAGCAACTGTTTCAGACAGGGACAGCACATTAGGTCAATGGCAGTAGTGAAGCAGCACAGCAGCAACAAGGTCAGGTTCTATTGACACCTCCACGATTGTGTCAATCTGGTTCCCAGAGCAGGCATTTTTGCAGCTCTGCACCATCCTCCTGCATAGATATCCTCCTGTCCCCAACAGAAGCAGGGCAGAGCATCATTCCCACTCCTCCAACCTCCTATCTTACGTGTAAAGTGAACTGTTGCCATGCCCAGTTAGAGCTGATCAGCCTGGGCGAGAGTAGCCACACAGTCGATCTGTTGCTAAAGTCCATCAAGCAGCAAACATCCGGCTGGCTGTCTTCCCACCAAGTCCAAATGGGCAAGGTGGTCTGTGACAATGGCAGGAACATCATGGCCATGCTGCATTTAGAGGAAATAACACATACTGCAAGCATTGCACACGTAATAAATGTAGTTGTCAATCACTTTTTGAAAAATAACAGTGGCTTCTAGGGGATTCTGCCCATGTCCAGGAGACTGCACTGCTTGATAAGCGTCATTCTCGTTGGAATTCCACCTTTGATATGCTAGAGTGCCTGTACAAGCAGTGTAAAGCGGTGAATGATTTTGTCATGCACCAGGCCACCGCAGCATGGAGCATTTATGGTTTCAAGGTCAGGTAGTGGCAGCTTATCAGAGACATGTGTTGTGTCAGTAGGGACAACTAGGCCATGAATCATGTCATCCCCCTGATTTTTATCTTAGAGCTCATGCTGATACAACAAGGGACAGCCGAAGAAGAACAGCTTGCTGGCTGACTGTCATATGCGATAGCTCCCCAGATCATCACACCAGCAGTTGGGGCAGAGTGCCGCTCCTCAGCAAAGGCAGGATTGAAGCGCTTACCAGGAGGCCTCTATACTTGAACCTGACCATCGGCAGATCCCAAACAGAACCTTTATTTGTCGCTATAGACAATGCAGTTCCAGTCTGTAACAATCCAAGTTTTTTGTTCACAATATCATTGCAAACAAAGGCAGTGGAAGCTGGTTGTCAGTGACAGGGCACATAATGGCCACCATGACACCAAATTTTCTTCTGCTCAGCGCAGGAAATTTTTCGGGCAGAGACAGATGTGTAATGACACTGCCACCTGCATCTGGATGGTGGGCAATGAAACTGTGGGAGCTGCTCGTGCTTGTTGGGGCATCAAACAATTCTCTCTACTGGTGGTATGTCTGGACCATCTGGAGCCTGTTTGCTGTGTATGTGTGCCCTTAATTAACCACTGCTCCCAACAACTCCAAACAGCTAGACCAATTTAGATGGTGGGCAATTCATTGAAATAACCATCCTGCTTATCTCAGTCAAATTATGCGACCTCTTTCAAACTGGGCAAAATGACTTTAAATGTATTGTAGAGGCATTTCTACCACTCAATGACCCTTCATCAAGAGGTATACTACCTAAATCTATCCCAGGAGAGCCTTTTTTATAGGGCAGCAGAGGAAGCACTTTTACACCCCCTTGTGGCAAGACACTGCCAGATCATATACCGCTGAGGAAGGCCGATATAGGCCGAAACGTTCGGTACTTATACAATGTGACTCTGATATATGGGCATCCACTGGATCATGTATGCAACATAAAACAAGTTGTGAATAATACATTTCACCGATTGATGGCAAATTGAATCAGCTGTGTGCAGCAATTTTTTCTTCTACGGATTACGACTAACAAGTCTTTTGCGAGCACCAGCGACAGCGGTGTGCGGTGCTTCACTTTGTGATTACTGGATTTATAGTTTCTAATCAGACCTAATCTGTAAAATGCTGCCCACAGATTGGACTGCATTTTCAATGCGACAAGTTCCCTTTAAGACTTAAAGCATTTTTGAGGCATTTTGTGGTATGCTACACGTTCTTTAGGATGTAAACTACAGTTGTGGAAGTTAATTTCACTGATCGTCACTTGCAGGCTTTTATATGGATGACTATGAGTACATTAAAATATAGTACAGGATTCACATTCAAGCAATGAAACCAGGACATTTTCCATAAAACATAATTGAAAATAAACTGTATACTATTGTAGTGACATTTAATGTTCTTAGTGCTTGGCTTCGAAATTGCAAGTTGCAGTGAAGAACACGGTTTGAAAGAGGCATATCTATGAAAGCAGCAGGAGGAGGATCCCTGGGGCTGTACATTACCTGCCAGGAGCAGATCATGATTTCCTAAAGACTTCCTAGCATAATCTTTATCGTCCCTTTGGGAGAAGCCTCCGAAATAAATACAATGCAAATGAAGGGAGAGAAAAATAACAATAGCATCAAGGACATAATTTTTTCCTAGTCTTTGAAGCATCAGTCATAAAAAAAAAAATGTATCCAAAATGGGAAATGAAAGTCCCCAGGCTGAATGTCAGTCTTTTTTGAAGCTATTTTGATTTGTAATGATAATTATATTTTTTGAAACAGCATAATGTACACTAAATCATCTCTAGGAGTGTGAATGCTCACCTCAAAGGCCACACAATTTAATAGCTTCAAGTGAAGACAAAAGGGCATATATTTATATATCACTGATAATTCTTTACCTTAAAAGAAAATGCTAGCGTAAGTCAGGGACATGAAGGAAATATGAACAGGGTTCTTTTAAAGATTACCGTAGGTGGAGGAGGAGTGGTAGAATAGATACCCCTTGGCTTCACATCTGCCTTTCAATAGGGCATATACAGACACACAGAAAAAGTTGGTCATAGAGTTTCCCATGTTTTATTCTACTTTTTGTATTTGCTTTTCTGCATATATTTTTCTTCCCTATGTAATTTATTGTTGATTTTAGGACAACTAGACATGAAGGGTTCATTTATAATACTGAAATACGCCTATATTATGCATATTCAGGGGCAGATGGTGACTTTCCCCCACTCAGGTATAAAATTGCAGGCATGGCGGGAAGGGGAAGGGCCAGGATGCCCATCTCATTTACCATTTTCTACGCCTGGTTTAGGCATAGAAAAAAAAGTCTAAATGTAAGACAGTTTAGAAGCTAATAAATGTGCCCCGAAATGTCACACTAGGATTCCTGTTCGGAACTGGAGGATGTGTACACTTCCATTTTACATAACTTTGTACTATACATTGTTATCATTGCATCGATGGTATATATCATCAATAAGGTCTTATAGATTATTTGTGAAGATGTTGACCCTAGCGGCAAGTGATCGGATACAGAATTAGCTACAAATAAGGTTGTCTTCTGTATAGTATTCTGTCTCCTGCTGTATAGTGTCATACACATCACTGACAGTATCAGCCTGTGTATGGACACATCTAATATAATATACTATAATAATCTATATAGCGCCAACATATTCCGCAGCACTTTACAATTCAGGGGTTCATGTACAAACAGTCATAAATAGCATAGCAACAGACAAGTCAATAATAAGAACAAGAGGAATGAGGGCCCTGCTCACAAGAACTTACAATCTATGAGGAAGAGCTTACAATCTATCTTCTTGACAAGGGGAATGCTATTACCTAGTTAGGACTTGGCGGCATAGATATTTTTCTTTACTTTTTTGCTTCTGTATCATTCCATGTAAAGACACCCTTAATATACTTATCGTTCTCATTGTCTGCATCAGTTTCAGGTCTAAGTATCACTACACTGGGTCTGATGGACAGAGAGAAACAAAGGGTCGAGTAGAGGTAGCAGTCTGGTGGTTCCCCTTCAATGGAGTCCAGATCCCTCTATATGGGTTAGTTTTAATGGTGAAGACCAAGGGGCCACTTAGACAACATCCCTTAGGGGTAGTCTCAAGCCAAATCTGTTCAAGTAACACAGCGGTCCACTTCTGCTTTGTAACAGCTATCTGCTTCATGTTTTTTTTTTATCTCTCTAGGGCTTGAGTTTTCCATCCTATACAACATTTTGTTCCAAGCGCAGAATAATACCATATAAAAACATTTGCATATCTCCACCCACTATGCCAGAATAAGGTTTCATCTCCTTGTTGTGCGGATATGATGTGCATATCTCCACCCACTATCCAAGAATGAGGGTTCATAGTGAAATGAGAATGTAAATACTTTCTGTTACACCCCTTCCTGTATTTGGACATATAAGGTCACTTTCCTTTTAATCCACTATGGCTGCACAGACGTGCCACCATGGAACTGACACCTGGGCTCCCGCTACAATGACTGGTAATCAAAATAACTCTGATCCCAGCCATTTGACCCCTTACCAGGGTTTCTCAATTTTCGGTCCTCTGGACCCACCTACCAGTTATGTTTTCAGGATTTCCTTAGTATTGAGCAGGTGATATAACTTACCACAGGTATTCATTCTGTGGTATATTCTCAAATCCCTACCAGTAGGTGGGTCCCGAGGACCGGAGTTGAGAAACCCTGCCTTAGATCTTTAGATGCTTTGGTCAATAACAGCCAAAGCAACTAAATGGTTAGAGAGTGGAAGAAGGCCGCCTCTGTCATCACATCCACCACCCACCTTGAAATAAGATTACTGGTTGCCGATGGGTTGCTTTGGCAGCTGTGGGCTTAATTAGGACTACCAGGTCTACCATGTTAGTATTCCTATTATTATTACTCTGGTAGGCACTTTACACCGCATTATTAAATAGTATAGTGTATTATGTCCTTGATTAAGTTCCCTAGTGGTGGAACTACATAAAAAAATAACACAAAACAATGAAGAAAAGATACACAAGGTAAAAAGTACACTTATGGTAAAAAAAAAGTACTCATAATTGTGATAACGACCTGAACTATTAAATTATCACTTTATATAACACACAAAGTGACTGAAATAACAAATAAGTAAAACACAATGCCAAAATTGTTGTTCTTTGTTTATCCTGCATATCAAACAACAGAATAAAAGGTCATTAAAAAGTTTTACATAACTGTAAAACAGCAACTCATCTCACAAAGATCAGCCTTCATACATCTTATCTTGCAAAAAACAAGCCCTCTACAACTCATTGCACAAAAAACAAGCCCTCACATAGCTTACAGTATCTCACAATAAACAAGCCCTCATGCAGCTCATCTTGCAAAAAAACAAGCCCTCATGCAGCTCTGTCTATGGAAAAAAAGTTATAGCTCTTTGAATATGGTGACACAATACATTTATTTTTTTAAGTGTTTTTATTCTGAAAAAGTAGTAAAAAAAATATACATACTGGGTACCGCTGTAATTGTGCCAATTTATAGTATGAAGTATTGTGGTATTTGTGCCACAAAATCAATGGAACACAATTTACAATGCAAACAATGAAAGTTATTCAATAATGGTGCCAACCACCAATGAAAAATATTCATCCTGCAAAAAATAGTTAGGTCTCTGTATTGAATGTGATGATGAGAAAACAAAGGGGTTCTCCGGGCTCCATATATTGATGACTTATCCTTTAGAATAGGTCATCAATAGCAGAGTGGGGGGTCCAACACCCAGCACCCCCAATGATCAGCTGTTTTGGGCAGCTACAGAGCTGGACTCTATACGGTGTAAGGAGAGGAAACACTGACCCTGGTGTACTGCAGCTCAGTTCCAGTTCACTTAAAGGGAACCTGTCACCGGGATTTTGTGTATAGAGCTGAGGACATGGGCTGCTAGATGGCCGCTAGCACATCCACAATACCCAGTCCCCATAGCTCTGTGTGCTTTTATTGTGTAAAAAAAAACGATTTGATACATATGCAAATGAACCTGAGATGAGTCCTGTCCCTGACTCATCTCACGTACAGGACTCATCTCAGGTTAATTTGCATATGTATCAAATCGTTTTTTTTTACACAATAAAAGCACACAGAGCTATGGGGACTGGGTATTGTGGATGTGATAGCGGCCATCTAGCAGCCCATGTCCTCAGCGCTATACCCAAAATCCTGGTGACAGGTTCCCTTTAAATGGGTAGGTGAGCTGCAGTACCCCGCAACAGCCACTAAACAGCATTTGGTGCTGTCTGCTTCTAGCTTCACACACTATATTCTGGTGCCAGTGACTGCTCTAAACAGCTAATCGCTGGGAATGCCATGTGTCAGAACTCCATCGATCTGATAATGATGACCTATTCTGAGGATAGGTCATTAATATATGTAGCTGAGTCATCCCCTTTAAAACCATAAATAGGTCTGTTTAAGTGGTTAAAGAACTCCTTGGTGCATATTTAAAAAACAAAACAAAATAAAAACAAAAATAACAACAACAAGAAAACAAATATGAAATGGAAGCAATTTTGTTTTCTACATTAAAGGCTACAATTTGAATGATAAAATTATGGCGAAGGGATGTCCTGCCTGGAGTGCCACTGGACTTCTTTGGAGTTCCATTTTACTTGCTAGCCACAGCTATGGTATATGATAAACTTCTGAAAGGAGATCTGAAATGTCCTCTTGAATGATGGAACCTTTGCTGATGTCAACATGTTAGTCTACTTTCACACTGGTGTTTTGTCTTTCCGTTTGTGAGATCTGTTCAGGGCTTTCACAAGAGGTCCAAAATGGATCAGTTTTGCCCTAATGCATTCTGAATGGAAAAGGATCCGCTCAGAATGCATCAGTTTGCCTCCGTTCTGTCTCCATTCCGCTTTGGAGGCTGCCTGCAGCGTTTTGGTGTCCGTCTGACGAAACTGAGCCAAACGGATCCGTTCTGACACACAATGTAAGTCAATGGGGACAGATCAGTTTTCTATGACACAATCTGGCACAATAGAAAACGGATCTATTCTCCATTGACTTTCAATGGTGTTCAAAACGGATCCGTCTTAGCTATGTTAAAGATAATACAAACGGATCTCTTCTGAAAGGATGCAGACAGTTGTATCATCTGAATGGATTCGTCTGTGCAAATCCATGATGGATCCGCACCAAATGCGAGTGTGAAAGTAGCCTTAAGCAAAGAGGTTTGGAAGTAATACAGTGATTCCTCAAGTTACAATAATAATTGGTTCCAGGAGGACCATTGTATGTTAAAACCATTGTAAATTGAGTAATCTGTTCCAAAGCCCTAAAATGTCATCTAAGATGAGAGAAAATGAAGATTTAAGAAAAATAGGCAGATAACGAAGACCGATAAAAAAAGTTCTTGCATATAACAGTCAGGACTAGCTGATAACTAGTAACTAATCCAGCTATTTTACCAGAGAAGTGGATTGGTTGGATCTGAGGCTGAGACATTGTATGTTAAGTCTGGTTTCAATTTACGATGGGTTGAAAATATTGTATCCGGAGGCCATTGTATCTTGAGGAATCACTGTGTATTCTGATTCTGCCCCATTGTCTGTTGTTTTTGTTCACATAATTAATATTAGTTGAGTAAAATATACAGTTGCAAGAAAAAATATGTGAACCCTTTGGAATAATATGGATTCCTGCACAAATTGGTCATAAAATGTGATCTGATCTTCATCTAAGTCACAACAATAGACAATCACAGTCTTATTAAACTAATAACACACAAAGAATTAAATGTTACCATGGTTTTATTGAACACACAATGTAAACATTCACAGTGCAGGTGGAAAAAGTATGTGAACCCCTTGACTAATGACATCTCCAAGAGCTAATTGGAGTGAGGTGTTAGCCAAATGGAGTCCAATCAATGAGATGAGATTGGAGGTGTTGGTTACAGCTGCCCTGTCCTATAAAAAAACACACACCAGTTCAGGGTTTGCTTTTCACAAAAAGCATTGCCTGATCTGAATGATGCCTCGCACAAAAGAGCTCTCAGAAGACCAATGATTAAGAATTGTTGACTTGCATAAAGCTGGAAAGGGTTATAACAGTATCTCCAAAATCCTTGCTGTTCATCAGTCCACGGTAAGACAAATTGTCTATAAATAGAGAAAGTTCAGCACTGCTGCTACTCTCCCTAGGAGTGGCCGTCCTGTAAAGATCACTGCAAGAGCACAGCGCAGATTGCTCAATGAGGTGAAGAAGAATCATAGTGTGTCAGCTAAAGACTTACAAAAGTCTCTGGCATATGCTAACATCCCTGTTAGTGAATCTACGATACGTAAAACACTAAACAAGAATGGATTTCATGGGAGGATAGCACAGAGGAAGCCACTGTTGTCCAAAAAAAAAAACATTGCTGCATGTTTACAGTTTGCACAAGAGCACCTGGATGTTCCACAGCAGTACTGGTAAAATATTCTATGGACAGATGAAACCAAAGTTGAGTTGTTTGGAAGAAACACACAACACTATGTGTGGAGAAAAAGAGGCACAGCACACCAACATTAAAACCTCATCCCAACTGTGAAGTATGGTGATGGGGGCATCGTGGTTTGGGCCTGCTTTGCTGTGTCAGGGCCTGGACGGATTGCTATCATTGAAGGAAAAATGAATTCCCAAGTTTATCAAGACATTTTGCAGGAGAACTTAAGGCCATCTGTCCACCAGCTGAAGCTCAACAGAAGATGAGTGTTGCAACTGGACAACGACCCAAAGCATAGAAGTAAATCAACAACAGAATGGCTTAAACAGAAGAAAATACGCCTTCTGGAGTGGCCCAATCAGAGTCCTGACCTCAACCCGATTGAAATGCTGTGGCATGACCTCAAGAAAGCGATTCACACCAGACATCCCAAGAATATTGCTGAACTGGAACAGTTCTGTAAAGAGGAATGGTCAAGAATTACTCCTGACCATTGTGCACATCTGATCTGCAACTACAGGAAACGTTTGGTTGAAGTTATTGCTGCCAAAGGAGGTTCAACGAGTTATTAAATCCAAGGGTTCACATACTTTTTCCACCTGCACTGTGAATGTTTACATGGTGTGTTCAATAAAAACATGGTAACACTTAATTATTTGTGTGTTATTAGTTTAAGCGGACTGTGATTGTCTATTGTTGTGACTTAGATGAAGATCAGATCACATTTTATGACCAATTTGTGCACAAATCCATATCATTCCAAAGGGTTCACATACTTTTTCTTGCAACTGTATTATGAGTGTGACATACTGTAATTTAATCAACCTTCTTTGTTATTTGCAAGTAGTGCAAAGAGGCTGTAGACTGCCCAACCTATCTGGGTGTCAAATGGCCCTGGTGGAAAGGATGACAATTTTAGAGGTTTAACTTTTATAAGCTCTCAAGTTAAATATGAAACATAAATCTTAAAATAATTACCCACCAGCTTTAACCTGAAGCACAATTTGGTGCACTTTTCCAATGAATCAGTGCCAGGTAGAACGTGAAGCTTACAGTATATTTAATTTAATAAGCGCATAAAATGAGTAGAGCATAGCATATAGCAATAATATAAAGTAAGGACACCAGAAGATCACCAATACATTTCATATTAAATTATATTTGTTTTCATCATTGAAAATTCACCTAGGCGATGTTTTAACAGTTCTTAGACTTATCGATCAGTTTGAAATAGAAAAAACAAAGATTGTTTTGAGTAAATGATGGAACTAGGAAGCAATTATTTAGAAACAAAATAAAATATAATAATAATTATATTCACAGTAGTGATTAGGACTCGTTCACATCAGTGCTATTATTTTCTGTTCTTTTGTCCCACAACAGGTGCAGAAGAACCGAAATAACGGAAGTTCTGTATTTGGTACATAACTGACATGAACAGAACCTAAGACATCCCATTGACTGTAATGGAATCTCTTTAGTTTCCGTTCTTGAGAACACATTTTTAGCAGAAAAAAAAGTCCTGAATGCAAACTATTTCTCTTCAATATTTTATTCGCACTCTGTGACAGAGGCTCTGAAACAGACATGAACATACTCTTAGTTGGAAATCAATTTCTGCTTGCATCATAAATGGATACAGTTCATCTGGCAAATCTTTCAATCTAGTAAAATTCTGATCCTGGTCACCTAGCTATGCAGAGAACTTCAGCTGCCCATTCATGGGACCATGCCGCAGTTCACTTCACAGTGGGTCCCTAGGGTACACCTATGCAGGCAAAAGCAGTGATGGAGGTGGAGCACTACACTAGTGCTATGGCCCTTTAACCTCTTAGTGATCACCAATACTCCTTTTTATGGCAGTCACTAAGGGGCATTAGGCTGGGCTGCTGCCTTTTCATGGCGGCCTGGTCTAAGTGCTGCAACGGTTCCCCGAGTCTAGTGGAGAGCAGGGGCTTGGCTCTCACATGAGAAACACACTTCTGCTCTAACAGCCAGGCTGTTTAATCTCTTACATGCAGCGGGCAATGGCACCCGCTGCATGTATATTGTGACAGAGGGAGCGGACTCCCTTTGTCTCCCATTGTCACCCCGCAAATGCGATTGCAGGGTGCCGATGTATGTATAGGTAGGCTGAGACCTGGTGTGGGCACTCAAGCCTGCCTTGAGTGTCCCCCCAGCAGGCTGTGCCTCTCTTACGCAGCTTGCTGGTCAATGTCGGTATAGCACTGAGATTAAAATGCATTGCACTAATAGGGATGGTGCATTGTATTTAAGAAGCAATTAAAAGACTTCCTGTTATACTCCCCTTGTGGGACTAGTAAGTGTTTAAAAAGTAAAAAAAAAACATTAAATACAAAAATTCCAATAAAAAATACGCTTTTTTTCCAATTGAAAATACGCTTTTCAATTAAATAAATTGCAAAAAAAAATTTCCCCCACGTTTGGTATTTCCGCATCCGTAACGACTCACACTACACAAATGTTCCCTACGGTGAATGTTGTAAGAAAAAAAACAAAAAAAAAAGCCAGAATTGCTCATTTATTCTGTTGCCACCGAAAAAACTTAACAACAAAGATCAAAAAGTGTTATTTACTCCAAAATGATACCATCGAAAACTACAAGTTATCTCGCAAAAAAAAGGGGTTTTATTGCACGAAATTAGTAAAACATTAAAAAAAACTATATTAATTTGGTATCTCTGTAATCGTACTGACCCAGAGAATAAAGATATTATGTTATTTATCCCAAAAAATGAACACCGCAAAACTTAACTTATAAACTCAGTGGCAGTATTGCTGTTTTTTCCCATCTTCCTCCGATGGTGCCCCCAAAAGGGCACCATTAAAACTAAAGCTTGACCCACAAAAAACAAGCCCTCATAAAGCTACATAGATGGAAAAATAACAAAGTTATAGCTTTTGGAATGCAATGATGAAAAAAGGAAGAAAAATGCTTAGTAAGGCCCAAAACAGGCTGATCACTAAGGGGTTAATTTTCAGCATCACTGAGGTCTCAGTGGGCCGCTTTACACAGAAAATAAAGTGATGGCATATCCTAACGATATACCATCACAATAGAAAGTCCCACCTAAATTCAGGTTTCAGCCCAAATTTTGCCCACTCAGTTTCAGTATGGGTACATATTAAACTAAAATTATGAAACTAAACTAAATTAAACTACAATTATTGGTATCTATAGGATGGCTATGGCTCCAGAAAAATAGACTTACCAGGGATCATCAGTGGGGAAATACTGAAGTATATATATATATCTTGTGTATATATTTAGTCTTGTGTGATGAATTAGGGAGTGTTTGTGCACAGATAACAAATAGTTCATTTATATGTTTTACTGTTTAAAATAGGTCCTATAAGCAATCGGTGCTGTAAGTCTAGCTTATTTGCTATATGTCTATGGATTTTAGTATAATAAAGTGCTGCATACTTCTAATTTTCTCTGTAACAAGTAACGATAACCCTGCCAAGCAGTTAGGAGAGGTCAGATTCAGGAATACAGGTTTTTCATTTGTATTATTTTTGCATGAAGGCACAAAAAACAGTCCAGTACTGCAGTTTTTATTTTTTATTTTACCTATAAAATAAGCAAATCTGTCCAGGAGAGTTTTACCAGGACACTTACTAGTGTTCAGTTCAGACTTCCTAAGGCTGTTCCTGTTATTTATCTACTGCGTAGGTCTCCAAAGTCGGCTCTACACTACATGGCAAAGTGCATTAGTAGCCCAAGAAAAAACAAATCATTGATTTTTAGATTTAAATTGATTATTTTCTAATCAATAACTGGTAATAATTTAATAAAATATTACTGTGCATTTTTTATTACCCAAATCCAGTACAGTTTAATAAGGTTTGCTGGTTTAAGCAAATAAACATTGTTCTTTGTATATTGGAAAGGTATACAGTTGCCCAATATACTTTCTGTATCAGGCCTCATGCTCACGACCATATGTATTTTACGGTCCACAAACCGCAGCTTCACAAAATACAGATAAAATCTGTTTGCCATCTGCATTTTTTTTTGTGCACCCGTTCACTTTAGTGCTTCTGTGGACTGCATTTTTGCGTACTCGTCTTGTTCATACTTATTGCAGTTGTCTGTATTAAGTATGTGCACCTCTTTACATATGTTCAATGCAATAGAATAAATGTTGCATTAGTAATAATAATAGTAATAATAATAATAATAAAAAAATTATAATAATACAGTTCAAAAGAAAGAAGAAGACATCTCCCACCAAAAACTGATAGTTTTTGGACTGTGTTTTAAAAATCCGTTACTTATACAGTACAGACCAAAAGTTTGGACACACCTTCTCATTCAAAGAGTTGTCTTTATTTTCATGGCTATGAAAATTGTAGATTCACACTGAAGGCATCAAAACTATGAATTAACACATGTGAAATTATATACATAACAAAAAAGTGTGAAACAACTGAAAATATGTCATATTCTAGGTTCTTCAAAGTAGCCACCTTTTTGCTTTGATTACTGCTTTGCACACTCTTGGCATTCTCTTGATGAGCTTCAAGAGGTAGTCACCTGAAATGGTGTTCCAACAGTCTTGAAGGAGTTCCCAGAGATGCTTAGCACTTGTTGGCCCTTTTGCCTTCACTCTGCGGTCCAGCTCACCCCAAACCATCTCGATTGGGTTCAGGTCCGGTGACTGTGGAGGCCAGGTCATCTGGCGCAGCACCCCATCACTCTCCTTCATGGTCAAATAGCCCTTACACAGCCTGGAGGTGTGTTTTGGGGTCATTGTCCTGTTGAAAAATAAATGATGGTCCAACTAAACGCAAACCGGATGGAATAGCATACCGCTGCAAGATGCTGTGGTAGCCATGCTGGTTGAGTATGCCTTCAATTTTGAAAAAAAAAAACAACAGTGTCACCAGCAAAGCATCCCCACACCATCACACCTCCTCCTCCATGCTTCACGGTGGGAACCAGGCATGTAGAGTCCATCCGTTCACCTTTTCTGCGTCGCACAAAGACACGGTGGTTGGAACCAAAGATCTCAAATTTGGACTCATCAGACCAAAGCACAGATTTCCACTGGTTTAATGTCCATTCCTTGTGTTCTTTAGCCCAACACCAAACAAGTCTCTTCTGCTTGTTGCCTGTCCTTAGCAGTGGTTTCCTAGCAGATATTCTACCATGAAGGCCTGATTCACACAGTCTCCTCTTAACAGTTGTTCTAGAGATGTGTCTGCTCCTAGAACTCTGTGTGGCATTGACCTGGTATCTAATCTGAGCTGCTGTTAACCTGCGATTTCTGAGGCTGGTGACTCGGATGAACTTATCCTCCGCAGCAGAGGTGACTCTTGGTCTTCCTTTCCTGGGGCGGTCCGCATGCGAGCCAGTTTCTTTGTAGTGCTTGATAGTTTTTGGGACTGCACTTGGGGACACTTTTAAAGTTTTACCAATTTTTCGGACTGACTGACCTTCATTTCTCAAAGTAATGATGGCCACTCGTTTTTCTTTACTTAGCTGCTTTTTTCTTGCCATAATACAAATTCTAACAGCCTATTCAGTAGGACTATCAGCTGTGTATCCACCTGACTTCTTTACAACTCAACTGATGGTCCCAACCCCATTTATAAGGCAAGAAATCCCACTTATAAAACCTGACAGGGCACACTTGTGAAGTGAAAACCATTTCAGGTGACTACCTCTTGAAGCTCATCAAGAGAATGCCAAGAGTGTGCAAAGCCGTAATCAAAGCAAAAGGTGGCTACCTTGAAGAACCTAGAATAGGACATATTTTCAGTTGTTTCACACTTTTTTGTTATGTATATAATTCCACATGTGTTAATTCATAGTTTTGATGCCTTCAGTGTGAATCTACAATTTTCATAGTCATGAAAATAAAGAAAACTCTTTGAATGAGAAGGTGTGTCCAAACTTTTGGTCTGTACTGTATATGTCATTGCAATTTTGTCATTACCAACACTGTACTGGTGTTTAAAGATCTTTAAGTGGTTGGATTCAGTCTTAGGAGACCCCAAAGTGTCATACACAACTTATATATTTATATGTATGGCATTTGCCTTACTGTGTATTATATGCAGTTTAGCATTTGCTACCACTGAGCTGTTACTTTCAATTACCATGCAGAAGAATACTAATGGCTATAGTGGTTGGTACGGGGCCAGATCACTGTCACTCCACCACTGCACCAAATCACAGGGAAAGGAAGAAGTGGGAAGGTGGAAATTTAGATTCTTCCAAAACTCGGAAAGAAGCAACCATTTTCTGTGATCGTACACTGTAGCTAAACTTCGGTTAATGGGAAATTCAGGGGATCTGGTTTTAATACATACTTGACAATAGGCAGCCATTGAATAAATACAATTTCATATTAGAACCAAGAGGAGAACAGTTCTGAATTCAGATTAACTTCATTTATTGCCAATAAACCCTCACCTTACTCATAGCCTATAGAGCATAGTAAATAATTATGCAGTATTACATACGTTTTTTCTAAATATGATTTCCAATATACTTTATTCGTTGTGGGACATTAAAAGGCAGGAACAGTTCTTGAGGAATAATTGCTGCCTTATTTAAATAAATATTATTTTTTATACTTTATTGGTTAGCATAACACATTTGGTTTTTTTATAATCTGATTATAACATTATTTGCAGTGCATTTTGTTGCTTTGCGGTTATTATATGGCTCTGCTACCTTGACCAAACTAATAAAACTTTAAATTGAAATCTAACTGTATTATGTTATGTAATAAGAAGCACATTTACTCGCAAGGTAGATCCAATAGAATATTCAGTTCACTGCCTTTATTTATGAAGATTTTTAATAAAGCTTGTAATACTCAATTTATGTCTAAAAATGCAATGAAATAAGTCTCAAATACGAGATTCCAAATGCAGCAGGCAGCATAGGTGCACTGAGGTGGGATGTGGCAACACGTAAAGCACTATAAGTAAGCCATAAATATATAATGCAGTGCACACTCTGTGCTGCTGCAGATCCATTAGGGTCCATTCACACATCCGCAATTCTGTTCTGCATTTTGAGGAACGGAATGGTGGACCCATTCATTTCTATGGGGCCGCATGATGTGCTGCACGGATCCGCACTTCCGGGTCCGTTATTCCGTTCCCGAAAAAAATAGAACATGTCCTATTCTTGTCCGCAATTGCAGACAAGATTAGGCATTTTCTATTAAGTGCCGGTGATGTGCGGTCCGGTGTCCGTGTTTTGCGGATCCGCAAAACACACACGGAGGTGTGAATGAGCCCTTAGTTGTCTGGTTTTAGCCAGAGTCGCACACAACCTATGCCTTTCATGTTTTTCTCTCCGGCCCTATTTTACATCTGGCAGTGATGCACTAGATTATATGAGATATCCCATGGAAAACTATGGCGTCAGTTTCCATCCGGCGTATCTGCACCACAGTGGAGGGAAACAGAATAGGATCGCATGATATATATGAAATGCCATGATATCAAAAGTCCCAGCAATTTTTTGTTAGGCTAGATTCACATCTATATTGGAGGCTCTGTAGCAAATTCCATCAAAATTGCTGGACAAAATAAAACAAATGAGCAATTTGATTATAAAGTAATGAAATTTGTTCGGGTAAGGCTACTTTCACACTAGCGTTTTTTGCGGATCCGTCATGGATCTGCAAAAACGCTTCTGTTACAATAATACAACCGCATGCATCCGTCATGAACGGATCCGGTTGTATTATGTCTTCTATACCCATGACAGATCCGCCTTGAACACCATTGAAAGTCAATGGGGGACGGATCAGTTTTCTATTGTGTCAGAGAAAACTGATCCGTCCCCATTGACTTACATTGTGTGCCAGGACGGATCCATTTGGCTCCGCTTCGTCAGGCGGACAGCAAAACGCTGCTAGTTTGGTGTCGGGGAGAGTTTAGATAGACAGCTAGCTACTTAGTTAGATTTAATAATTCAGTCGGACTGACAGCCACTCAAAATGAGTGCTGCAGCAGCATTTAAAGCTATACCACCATTTTTTAAATTAATGCAGCCAGTGTACATTACATAATTCACAATCAGATCCAGCTCATCCGCTTATGTTCTCCTGGCCTGGCTCTGGAGAGGTGATGTCATGTCAACATCACTTGGCACTGCAGCCAATCACTGGTCTCTTTTTTTCATCACTGAGGCTAGTGATTGGCTGCAGTGGTCAAGTTCTCTTAACATGATGTCGCCGCTGTAGCCGGATAAACAGACCCCGTCCTGGAGAACCAGAGCAGTAGTGCTGTGTCTGCTAGGTAAGTACCACTCAATTTCTTTTATTTAATCCACAATGGTCTCTGCTTTCTTGGAATTTTTCATTTTTTACTTTACTGTTCCATTATAGTAGCAAAACGACAAAAATGATGGCAGTGACAGATCCATCACATGACAGACACCAGCGTTGTGTCGGAAGGACCCTTTGACTACAATTATAATTAAACATAATATATATTTTTTTTATGTTAGCGATTTTTATTTTCCATGTCACTAGGTATATATATAAAAAACAGAACAAGAATGAAAAAACTGAAAAACATTTTCATGCTGGTCACTGAACACTCACAATAGGCAACTTGCTATTTTGTATAGATAATTTCTCAGCTGTTCTCTCTATAAGGCTGTCAGAGGTAGCTGAATTTCTAATATCATTATAGGCAATTGATAATTACATAATGAGCAGTATAATATTATTATGAAGTCACTTCCATTGTAAATGGAGTGATCCAATAATCAAACTGCAGATGCTGTTTATGAAATGCATATCTTAATGTCTGTACGGTTCTGTGTCCGCAGTATGCTTCAATTTATAGTGGAAACCACAAAGTCATGTTGGATCTAGGGATGAGCGAACTTGTGTTTTACAAGTTCGGGCTTCGGGTTTTCTTACAGTTCTGATATGAATTATGTTACCACGGGCCATAATGGAATTCTATGATGGAAAGCTTAGCGGAATGCCTTTTTTAGGGGTATTCCATTTTGCATTCCGTCATAATAGAAGTCTATAGGCCGCATAACTGATCCGTCTGGTTTCCTGAATCCGAATGCTGAACTTGAACTTTTAAAACACAAGTTCGCTCATCCCTAATTGGACCCCTTTTATAACTGATTTTAGGGTCCATTATGGTGTCCAGCACTTTGATGGCTTGCTGCACTATTCTTGCTGTCAAATGTGATTGAAATGCCAAACAAGGCACTGATAGCAGTGTGAATAGAGCCTTGAAGGGTGCTATTCCCTGCAGTACCATAGAGAGTGAATGGAGGAGGCTCTGACACTCCTGAAAATGACAGATATGGAGAATAGGATAAGTAATGCATATAGTAGATGCCCAAAGAGTGACCTAGCAGATACGGATCTGTGGTACTTTCTGTGGTCATATCCAGCCATTCAACGTTTTGGGCCAAAGTATATAATTTACCCTGTGTTGTTTTTCGGATACACAGGACCCCAGGTCCATAAATATTGGGACATCAACACAATTTTAACATTTTTGGGTCTATACACCACCACAATGTATTTGAAATGAAACAGACAAGATGTGCTTTAACTGCAGACTGTCAGCTTTAATTTGAGGATATTTACATCCAAATCAGGTGAACGGTGTAGGAATTACAACAGTTTGCATATGTGCCTCCCACGAGTTACGGGACCAAAAGTAATGGGACAGAATAATAATCATAAATCAAACTTTCACTTTTTAATACTTGGTTGCAAATCCTTTGCAGTCAATTACAGCGAAGTCTGGAACACATGGACATCACCAGATGCTGGGTCTCATCCCTGGTGATGCTCTGCCAGGCCTCTACTGCAAGTGTCTTCAGTTCCTGCTTGTTCTTGGGGCATTTTCCCTTCAGTTTTGTCTTCAGCAAGTGAAATGCATGCTCAATCGGATTCAGGTCAGGTGATTGACTTGGCCATTGCATAACATTCCACTTCTTTGCCTTAAAAACTCTTTGGTTGCCTTTGCAGTATGCTTTGGGTCATTGTCCATCTGCACTGTATAGCACCTTCCAATGAGTTCTGAAGCATTTGGCTGAATATGAGCAGATAATATTGCCCGAAACACTTCAGAATTCGTCCTGCTGCTTTTGTCAGCAGTCACATCATCAATAAATACAAGAGAACCAGTTCCATTGGCAGCCATACATGCCCATGCCATGACACTACCACCACCATGGTTCACTGATGAGGTGGTATGCTTAGGAATATGAGCAGTTCCTTTCCTTCTCCATATTCTTCTCTTCCCATCACTCTGGTACAAGTTGACCTGGGTCTCATCTGTCCATGGGATGTGTTCCAGAACTGTGAAGGCTTTTTTAGATGTTGTTTGGCAAACTCTAATCTGGCCTTCCTGTTTTTGAGGCTCACCAATTGTTTACATCTTGTGATGAACCCTCTGTATTCAGTCTGGTGAAGTCTTCTCTTGATTGTTGACTTTGACACACATACACCTACCTCCTGGAGAGTATTCTTGATCTGGCCAACTGTTGTGAAGGGTGTTTTCTTCACCAGGGAAAGAATTCTTTGGTAATCCCCCACAGTTGTTTTCTGTGGTCTTCCGGGTCTTTTGGTGTTGCTGAGCTCACCGGTGTGTTCCTTCCTTCCAAAGAATGTTCCAAACAATTGTTTTGGCCACGCATAATTTTATTGCTATCTCTCTGATGGGTTTTTGTTTTTTCAGCCTAATGATAGCTTGCTTCACCGATAGTGACAGCTCTTTGGATATCATCTTGAGAGTTGACAGCAACAGATTCCAAATGCAAATAGCACACTTGAAATGAACTCTGGACCTTTTATCTGCTCATTGTAATTGGGATAATGAGGGAATAACACACACCTGGCCATTGAACAGCTGAGAAGCCAATTGTCCCATTACTTTTGGTCCCTTAACAAGTGGGAGGCACATATGCAAACTGTTGTAATTCCTACAACGTTCACCTGATTTGGATGTAAATACCCTCAAATTAAAGCTGGCAGTCTGCAGTTAAAGCACATCTTGCTCGTTTCATTTCAAATCCATTGTGGTGGTGTATAGAGCCAAAAATGCTAGAATTGTGTTGATGTCCCAATATTTATGGACCTGACTGTATATCTG
This sequence comes from Bufo gargarizans, assembly GCF_014858855.1. Classification (NCBI taxonomy): domain Eukaryota; kingdom Metazoa; phylum Chordata; class Amphibia; order Anura; family Bufonidae; genus Bufo; species Bufo gargarizans. The sequence continues at coordinate 178,297,099 of NC_058081.1, forward strand.
TATTCCATGCAGGGCCGGTGCAAGGAATTTTGCCAACACAAACAAAGCTACATTTTGGCGCCCCCCTCCCCCTCACAGCTCACCTGGCCCTGATCCCGTCTGGAGCAGCTGGCTTCTCCTGTGTGGTCCTGGTATTTTCTCTCTGCTTCAGACAATCGCTGGTTTGAGGACCGTATTTTTTGCCCTCTAAGACATACGGGCCATAAGACGCACCTAAGTTTTAGAGGAGGATAATAAGAATTTTTATTTTCCATTGCACCTCAGGTTAGACCAGCAATCGGACCCCCAAGGTTAATCAGACCTAAGATCAGACCCCCAATGCCTCAATTCAGCCCCCCATGTCGGGCATCATGCCCCCCCAAGTCGGCCATCATGCCCCCCCAAGTCGGCCATCATGCCCCCCCAAGTCGGCCATCATGCCCCCCCAAGTCGGCCATCATGCCCCCCCAAGTCGGCCATCATGCCCCCCCAAGTCGGCCATCATGCCACCCCCCCAAGTCGGCCATCATGCCTTCCCCCCAAGTCGGCCATCATGCCACCCCCCCAAGTCGGCCATCATGCCACCCCCCAAGTCGGCCATCATGCCACCCCCCAAGTCGGCCATCATGCCACCCCCCCAAGTCAGCCATCATGCCCCCCCCAAGTCAGCCATCATGCCCCCCCCAAGTCAGCCATCATGCCCCCCCCAAGTCAGCCATCATGCCCCCCCCAAGTCAGCCATCATGCCCCCCCCAAGTCAGCCATCATGCCCCCCCAAGTCAGCCATCATGCCCCCCCAAGTCAGCCATCATGCCCCCCCAAGTCAGCCATCATGCCCCCCCAAGTCAGCCATCATGCCCCCCCAAGTCAGCCATCATGCCCCCCCCAAGTCAGCCATCATGCCCCCCCCAAGTCAGCCATCATGCCCCCCCAAGTCAGCCATCATGCCCCCCCAAGTCAGCCATCATGCCCCCCCCAAGTCAGCCATCATGCCCCCCCCAAGTCAGCCGACATGCCCCCCCAGTCAGCCATCATGCCCCCCAAGTCAGCCATCATGCCCCCCCAAGACAGCCATCATGCCCGCCATCAATCATGCAGCCCCATGTCAGCCATCAGCGCAAATAAAAAAAAATATAATAACTTACCTCTCCTGCTTGTCATGGATGATATTGCAGATAGCTGGAAGTTATGGATAAACATCCGACTGGCTTGATCCCAAACTAAGGAGCATAAAGGTGACCCCTGTAAAACCCTAAGAGCTCACCCTGACTGCTAAGCACATACAAGGGTCTCAGAGGTAGACGATTGCATGCCCTCGTACCTAGACTGTGTGACACCTGAAAACCCTATAATAGTGAGGGGACACGACCACCGGCTCCCTGCACTTAATACGGAGGGAGTCAGGGTCACCTAGAATCAAGCCAGCAAAGAAACATAATACAAGAAAGGACTTATCTTAACAAGCAGTAACAAAAGTCTCCAGCAGTGATCACTTCAATCCAGGAAGTAGTATAAACCTCAAAGTGGGGCAGTATGGGAGGGAATATAAAGGGAGGCAATTAGTGTGAATGGGTGACAGCTGGGAGAAGGAAAGGAGATGACAAAGTGAAACCAAAACAAAGAACATCATGCAAGAGGTACAGAAGAACGTCTGCCAGCCCTTCTCAGAGAGCTGGCGGTGACACTGCTCCTGGACACCGCCGCTCCTCACCACCAGCGCTCTCTCTCTTCTTCCTGGTTCTCGGCTGTCAGCTGTGAAGGCTGCGCACCGTGAGGTTGCATGGTGCGCAGCCCTTTACAGCAGACAGCCAAGCGGAGGACCAGGAAGCGGTGAATACAGATCCTTCAGCGCTTCCCGGTCCTCCAGTACTAATGAAGCGCTTAAGACCCAGGGGCAAAAAAAAACTGGGTATTTAAAAAATAAATAAAAAACGTTTAATTTTTTTCCGCCCCCCCCCCCCCATCTCTGCGCCCTAAGGCAGCCGCTTAGTCTGCCTTATTATAGCAGCGGCCCTAATTCCATGATGGGCTGGATAGACAATCACTTTCCTATGGTGAAAGGAGTATAATTTAATTTATTTAATTCTGCTTTCAGCAAATAAGACAATAACTTAAGGATTAAATGGAAGAATCTTATAAAATGTATGATGTAAAATATATTAACAAAAGTTTTGAAGGGTGACTACCAGTGTTACCAGAAAGGAGGTGGGCTTTTTCACTCTTATTGGTTGGTGTCCCATCCGTTGGACTCACACTGATCAGATATTTATCCCCCATATCCTGTAGATACGTTTGTAGTGTGGGCAAACTCCTTTAAGTACTTTGGGATACACCTTATGAGAATGCCATGTGTACTGCTATTGTCATCTAAAGTTAGTGGCAATGAACTTGAAATTATTCCCAGCCTCGTTGGAGTATTATTGGATTGCTTCCAATTGGGAATGAAGCAGCTCTACACAATAACATTTAGAATTTTTCATAATGAAATCGCCTTGCATAGTATTTAGTATTTCTCGAAACCTAACTTTAAGAAAGTCATAGCCCTGAATGATGCCAACATTAGCTATAGAGTTGCTAACAATACAATCTGAGTTATTGATTTAAATTACTTGAATTCTGCTTTTTGTGTAGGACACAGGTCACTTTCAAGTGCAGTAACAGCACTAATGCTCACTCCACATCTTAATGCAAATGTATTCTTGTATGCTTATTTCAGGTAATGGGAAAGGTGACTTTGTAACTCGTTATTAAAATATATGTAGAATCGTTTCTTTTTAACGGATTAATCATTGCCAGTGTGCAGAAATGAAGGCGATATCGGAAAAGACGAGCAAGTAATGTATTGGGTGGATCATGATGAGAATATGAAAGTGATTACTATGGACAGAGCATTATTTTTATTTTATTTGCAGAGCTCAACAAACCTCTCAGTTCCTGCTCTATGGATATACATGTATTTTCTATTATCATGATTTTTCTCATGCAACAAAAGCAATACAAAGCAATACAAAAGCAATGCTCCCACTGATACCATTCTAGAGGTGGCTTTGCACATGTGGTTATCTGTCTCTGAAAATGAGAACTTAGATCCAGTTCCTCAAGATCAACAAGGTTCAATACACATTCAACAGTGGAGATTGTTACTTGGGTTGGCACCAACAAACCTGTGTGTAACAACGGTTGCTAATAGCTGGTGTTTGCCTATTCACCACCACGGTCCCAGGCTTCCGTCTTTGCCTGCGTCCAGCTACATTACAGGGCAGGTTGCAGCAGTGATCTGCTGCTGCTGTCTCTCCAGGCATTGCTGGACTTTGTGCCTGCAGATGCTGTACCTTCTGGAATCCACTTCACAGTTTGCTTTTTGCCCTGGACACAGCATGCCTTCAAGCCTGTTTTCTGGAGCACCTCGGTAAGGGACAGCTCGCATCACGTCCTGTGATGTAAGGGTCTTGCATATGTGATTTGTGCGACCAGGGGGTCTCTTTCCCCCCTGTGGGTTCTTATTTCCCATGTGCCACCACTGTCTTTCTGATAAGTATATTATTAGATAGATTTTATGCATTTGCATGTTATATCTTTGACTATTTTATACATTGATCATTTGATGGTGGTACCAGATGCATTTTGCATATGATTCTACCCATTAGTGGGGATTGTTCCATGAATTGATGTTTTTAACTAGTGTGTTTCAATAAATAATTTTTTATCTTTGGAGGTGCGGTCTAGCTGTGGTATTTCTTTACTTGGTTGTGTTTATGATCTGTGCGACCATCCTTGTTCAAAACATCTTGAAGAAATGAAAACAACAAATCTTCTATGGATTTAGGCTTGCTCAAATCCTTCTGCCTCTTCATTTAATCCCAGACAGACTCAATGATGTTGAGATCAGGACTTTGTTGGGGCCATACCATCACTTCCAAGACTCCCTGTTCTTCTTTACTCTGAAGATAGTTCTTAAAGACTTCTTAATGACATTAGGGGTTGTAGTCCTGTTGCAGAATAAATTTGGAGCCAATCAGATGCCTTTCTGATGGTACTCCATGATGAATAAGTATTTGCCTGTATTTCTCAGCATTGAGTACACTATTAATCTTGACAAATCGGTTACAGCCAAGTATTTCAAATTTTGACTTATAAGTTCAGAGCACCTGCTACCATTTTTCTGCACCCAAATTACTATGTTGTAGAAATGAGGCCAAGTATGCTATTTTCATTGTAAATAAGAACAAGGAGTCCTGGAAGTGATTATATGGCCTCACAGTGCCCTGATCTTAATGTCATCAAGTCAGTCTGAGATTACATGAAGAGGCAGAAGCATTTGAGCAAGCCTACATCAATCCTATATCCACAGAAGATCTGTTGTCAGTTCTCCAAGATGCTTGGAACAACCTCCCTGTCACATTTCTTCATAAACTGAAATATTGATGTGTTTTGAAGGTGGGTCACACCAACTATTGATTTGATATAGATTTCTCTTTTGTTCATTGATTTTGCTTTTTGTTAAATAATAAAACACAAACTATTAACACATATATTTTTGAAAGCATTCTTACTTTGCAGCATGTTTTTCACCTATTCTCTACAAATAAAAGATATCTAACCTGGTGCAAGGCAAGACAGTGGCGGCAGCTTTATTAGTACTGAACGAAGACCCAGTCCATCTGCTCTGTCCTTGAGTAGAGCCCACTGACTATTTTATAACAGAACATGCTGTTACACATATTCCTTGGGTAATGAAAGCCTTGTGGGAAGAGCTGGCCACCACTGTGATCGAGAAGTTTGGGGGGGGGGGGGGGGGATATTCCTGCAGCTCAGTTCCCATTCAGGTGAAAATAGACTAGAGGTGAATTTACATAAGTGAAGTAAGCAACTCAATGTAACTAATTAAATAAAAAAATTATATATATTGCAAGGAACCTTGTTTATAGACTGGTACAAAGTGCGAGTTATATAAACAGTCATTCAATAGCTATTCAGAAAATGTAGCAAAGGTGTGCTTGTGGTTATCACATCCCCTAAGGTGCTGAGCACAAATCTTTAACAGCCATTAAATGTTTTATGTAAATAATACATCTACAGTATTTCAGCAAGTAAGCAATAACTACTCTTTTAATTTCATGCTTCATATCTAGGCAAGCTGCTTTCCTAGCCTGAATAAACAAGAGCATTGGTTCTCAGCATTATAGTCTGTGTACTCTACAGTACGATTACAGTCTTTCCATGCCCCCATTCTCTCCAGATTGAAATAATCTGCACAGCTCTTAAAAGAATATAAATTATTTTTGAAAACCAATATTAGTCTATCGGGAAATACGGCTGTACTAATATACCTCCATATGTTCTAAGGTGAATACCACAGGTACTGCCAAGCCGTACTGGCCTGCTTTTTGTTTTAAGAACATGCAAAACCCAAAGTTCATAGATGGATTATGTCACATTTAGTGGTACATTGATTTATACATTTCTACAGCAAACTGGTGCACATATATTCATAACTTTCAGGTGTAACATGACCTTTTCAGTGTGCCAGAGCAGTGCTTGCTATTATGTCTTATGTCCACGGTTAGAGCCGCTATGGCTTTATACTGCAGACTATAGATAGCCTCTGTGCTGCCAAATGGCCTCCATATTATTCTGCATTATGGTGACTTCCTCCACTAAAAACAATGGGGGGAATTTATCATTTGCAGTGGTTTTGGTGTCGGTTTTAATTCTGTCTTTGCTTTGTTGCACCAAACACATGAAATAGTGCACAGTAATAATATATTTGGCAATGTGGTCTAGGCCTACACCTGTAAAAATACACCAGGGGTTGCCTGGTGTGAAAATGCGACTTTTTATGCAACATTTGTAAAAGTTACACATAGTAAATGCGCCATAATCCAGGTGTTTCCAGTTCTTGAACTTACATTTAGACAATTTTATAAAACTGGCAAACTGTGGCGCGCACGTCAAACGTTGCAGGATTTTGTGCAGAAAATAACATGTGCCAGAATTTGTGATAAAATACTGCCAAAAAAGTAGGTAGTTAGTGCTCAGCGACCTATTACACTGCTGTGATGGCACAGGTTCAGTGCCTGCGGTATCACCCTGCTCTGATGGGCAGTATCTGTCATGCTTTGGTGGGGGAGGGAAACACCACACCGAGCATAGGAGGGAAGGGGGTAACAGAAAATCAGGCCTGAGAACTAGGGTAGGAAAATGGACACCTCCTAGTCAAAACCCTAACCAAAATCCTGACTGACTACCAGTATGAACTGACCCCAGAGGTAGGTGTGTTCATACGCAGGAATACCTGGCGTCCTATCGAGCCCCAGAGGACCCTGGTACTAATGGCATGGATGAGACTACCTGTTCCTCCAAAAAGGAAAAACAGAAGTCTACTTCAGACCTAATACAAACAATTGTGAAATGCAACACACAGAACCCGAACAAAACACAAAAGGGAAAGGAAAGACTTAACTTCAAAGGAACAATGGAAGCACCATCAACTCAGCCGAGATCCAACCACAATCTATCCAAAGGTCCAAACAGAAGCTATAAACTGCGCAGCATTGTGGGAGAAGCAACTATAAATACAGAAGATTAAATGGCCCTAATAGCCACACCTGGGAAAAGAAGGTGTCGAAAACACCAGAAACACATTTGTCATTTTATCCAAACAGAAAACATGTCAGATCAAACCACGTGTGGCCAGTCTCACCGGTCTCCTGCCTCCTGTGGCGGGAACATCCGTGACAGTATCAGATATAAAGCTGATCCCAGTCATTTAACCTCTTGCCATGGTCAATGTTGACCATGAAATCTAGTTAAAGGGGGCTCCCTCTCTCCCCTTATCACTCTCCCCCATGTAATTAGTGGGGCCCTGAGGAATTGCCAAAACCTAATAGGCATTATGTCAGTTTTACTGTAACTGACATAATACATTGCAATACACAAATATTGTTGTGTATTATATGGGCGATCAGAAGATTGCATGTTCAAGCACCAAAACAAAAATATTATTTAGCCTGTATGGTGAGTATAGTTTAACCCCTTCCTGCACCATGCCATAAATATACGCCATGTGAAGCAAGGGTGTTCCTTTAGCTCTAAAGCAGGTATTTGAGTCAAGTAGCATTCTAGGGCTACATCTGGCGGATTTTTAAAACTGAAGAATCAGAGGAAAAAATGATGTATTAATTACATTTTTCACCTGCGGTATTCCAAAGAATTGATAAAAAAAAAATATAATTCTCGCCTGCATTTTGCATTGTCCTGTAAAACACCTAACGGGGTTAACAAATTGAAATACCATTTTAAATGGGTGCAGTTTTTCAAATGGTATGGTTTATGGTGGGTTCTAACATATAGGTCTCTCAAAGGCACTTCAGAAATAAATTAGTCCTTAAAAAATCTGGATTTTGCTGCTCCCTTTACTACCCCTTTAAAGATCAAAGTTTCAGAAATGATGCAAACTTAAAGTGGACACATGGAAAATTTGTTGTATGACTGATCTGTCTTAAAAGCAGAAATTCTCAAATCTTGAAATTTTTTCCACATTCTGATTTTTTTTTTAGACAACAACACAAAACATAACAACCTACTAATGTAAAGTACAATGTGTCACAAAAAAACTGTCAGAATCGCTTAGATATGTATAAGCAAAGTTTTTACCCCATAAATTGATGTCAGATTTTAAAAAAATTGTTTAAAAGAACCCAAAATTGTTGTGTTTTTTTTGTTCATTCCACCTTTCTAAAAATGCACTAAAAGTGATAAAAAAAAGTCATATGTAACCAATAATGGCAAAATAAGGTGACAGAAAAACTAATTAAAAATGATGTTTTCATTGTGCAAAAGCCGGGGAAAAAACATAAATTTGGTATTGGAGTAACTGTGGTGACTTGCAAGATAGATATCATGTCATCTACAGCACATGGTGAATGTTATAAAACCAAAAATCCCAAAAAACAATCACAACGTTGGTCTTTTTTATGCCATTACCCCCAAAAAACTATAAAGTTATACAATACAATGGTGCCATTAAAAATACAACCGTTGAAAAAACAACCCCCATATGGAAAAAAATAATGTACGGCCTTTGAAATGTAAAGATGAAAAAGCTAAAAATAAATCCCCACATCCTGAAGTCCAAAGTTGGTAGTGTCCTTAAGGGGTTAAAACACTGACTCCAGACCAAAATTATGACTTGTCTGAAGGGTAGGTTCACATGAAGTTTTTTGGAGGTATTTTTTAAACAGGCTTTCTTGCAGTTTTTCAGCCAAAGTCAGAAGTGGAATTGAAAGGAATCGGAAATATAAAGGAAGGACTTATACTTCTCCTTCCTGCTGGATCTACTTCTGGCTTTGGCTGAAAGATCCACAGGAAAATCTGCCTCAAAACCTGCTCCAAAAAGCTCTGTGTGAACCCACCCTAAGATTGCTTCATGTTAACCATCCTTATCTAACATTAATTTGTGAATCTGATGAGTGTGTTAACATATTACAGTTTATGTAATTTCTGCCAAAGAGAGAAATTGCTCCTGATATTGTGCTGCCCCTCTAATGCTGGTTGTATTCCCAGCGGATTTTATCATTTCATGGTGTATAGATTAGGCCACATGCACACGACCAATGTTTTGGTCCACGTTGGCTCGGATGCGGACCCATTCACTTCATTGCTCCGTTCCATGGCCCCGCTAAAAAAATATAACATGTCCTATTCTTGTCCGCGCTTTGTGGACAAGAATAGGCATTTATATTGAAGGCTGTCCGTGCCGTTCCGCAAATTGAGGAACGCGCACGGACGACATCCGTGTTTAGCGGATCTGCGATTTGCGGACCGCAAAACATACCACGGTCGTGTGCATGAGGCCTTAGAAGGAAGTGTATTCATATGACATAAGAAAAACATCAACCATTTAGTATTTAACCTACAATTATGTCACAATTTAAACTCCAAAGCTAAAGAGAAAATGCAAAAAAGGATTCTGCTTTTGATACGGAACAAACCCACTAGAGGAAATTAATACAAAAAAGAAAAACTTGCTTTCTGCTTAGATTGAGCATTTGACTTGGCTAAAAATCCTGTGTCCTTCCTTGTCTGTTGCAGCAGTTTAGAATTTGTAATTTGCATCAATTATTGTACATTGTGGTCACATTGGTGGTGATCCGTGTCAGGAAACAGATCCCCTGGTGATCAAACCCAGTATAATTATAGAACATATGCAGAAACCCATTTTCTATGTTCCCCACAAGCTGTGTTATGTTATGCTAAATAATAAATTACTGAGTGTTATACATCTTGTCATAACCATTTCTGTTATTTATAGTGCAGGGATATGTGGCGTTTTTCTAGTTATATACCGTATTTTTTGCTCTATAAGACACAAGTGTGTGTGTGGGGTGGTGGTGATGGCAGTGTGTCTTATAAAGCAAATTCTAGTAAGCGCTTCCTCAGTAGTATAAAGTAGACCCAGGAAGCTGTGAGTGTAGCACTGCTAGCGCTGGCTGTACTCACCCCTCCCTGTTCTTATCTCTGTCCTGTGCTGCTCTGTCCTCACTGTGTACAGCATCAGGACACAGTGCGCAAACTATGACCTGGCACTGTGCCTTGTGTGGTTGCAGTGCAGCGTGGGCCCAGAAATAACCAGGGAGTGGTGAGTGCACGAAAAATGGTTGGATTTGCAAGGTGGCCGAGCCGTCCGGAGCATTAGAAGTAAGTTCATTTATTTATTTTGGTCTGATCAGAGGTCTAATAAGGGAGTCTGATCTGAGGTGTGATATGAGGGTCTGGTCTGAGGTCTTAAATTGGGATCTGAACTGAGGATCTTATGAAGATCGGGTCTAATTTGGGAGTGTGATGAAGATTGGGTGTCTGATCTGAGGTCTGATGAAAAATATATATTTTTATTTTCTTCCTCTAAAACCTACTCCGGTGCGTCTTTTAAAGTGAAAAACACAGTATAGTATAACGTATCATAGTAAAATTTATAGTAGAAAATATTGATAATTAAAACAATTACCATAAATACTTTAGAAAAGGTCTTAAACTTCTTTTCCCGGGCATCATCAACCGAACCAAGGTTATGCCAGGTTTCATCAGTGGACTAAAGTAGTTTTTCTGTAGTAGAATATTGATGACCCATCCTCAAAGGAGGTCCGACTAACAGCACCATTGCTAATCAGCTGTTTGAAGAGGCTGTGGTGCTCTGGTAAACGCTGCAGCCTCTTCCTCGGCTAGTGATATCACCTATGACCTATGTGCAGCTCAGTTGCTTCCACGGGAATGGGCCTGGGTTACCGTATACTATGCAATGAACAGCGCTATGCTTGATATGCTGTGAGGAGGCAGCAGCACTCACTGGAGCGCCTTGACTTCTCCAGTCAGCTGATCGGTGGCTGTGCCCGAAGTCTGACTTTCACTGATTAGATATTGATGACCTATTAGATACTGGTGACGTAAACCACCTTAAATCCATGTAAAAAACATATAAATTTAGTGAAGTAAAATCCACAGTCTTACCAGCTACAATGCCTCCAATAACAGTCACTTACCTTCTCCAGAAACCTACTTGAGCTAAGTAGCTAACTGCTCAAGTAAATGTCAATCTGTCGATTTGTAAATGTCAATATGTAACTTCTAAGATGTGGTTTTTGAATCCAGCAGTCTGTGGATCCTAAAGGGATCTTTAAAGGATAACTGTCATTTTTTATTTTTTATTTGCTAGTTTATTAGAGCTAGGCATGTATACCTGAGTTAGTCTGTCATTGAGTGCCAAAAGATCTGTAATTACCTTATAATTACAGCTTTCATTAATGTCCCCTGTCCCTTTCCACTGCTCCCTTAAAAGATCGTTGCTATGGCTCATCTGTCTCCGGCTAGGAAAACGGAGGGGCGGTCCTTCACACTGCATGCCTGCATTAGGCTTCAGAGTGAGGAGGCGTGTCTCTCAGTAATCCAATCTGATTGGCTGGCAGGAAGCTGCTGGCTGCAGCAAGTTTGTATATGACCTGAGGGAAAGCAGTTTTGGCCTCAAAGAACTGGAAGAGGAGCAATCTTGAGAAGATCCTCATAATGTAGGATTCACAATAGCAGTAACTAAGGGGAAAACTCAAGGAAAACGGTGATAAGTGAAGAAACTAAAGATTGCTTTATGCATAATGCTACTGCAGCAGTAACATATGCTAAAATTTATTTTTTGATGAAAATATGACAGTTATCCTTTAAGAGAAAGAAAGTTTAGTTTTCTCTTCTTCTTTTTCTGTTTTGTAAATCCATTTCTGGTTTTCACTGGAAAACTGCATCAGAAAACCTGAACGGTTTATGGGCAGCCTTATGGGACAGTCATCACACCTCAGAACAGTGAGAGTGTCATAGTAGATTTGAGCCGTTTGAGGAGCAAACCCTGCAGGAGAGGCCTACCTCACAGTTTATGATTCTGGGACACACTCAACTAAGGCCTCATTCACACAACTGTACCTTCAGTCTGAGTCTGATCTGGCTTTTATTGCAGACTCTTTCATTTCTATGAGCTGCAAAAATGCAGACAGCACACAGACTTGCAGCTGTGCCGCAAATGATAGAACATGTCCTATTCTTGTCTGTTTTGCGGACCAGAATAGGCATTTTGACAGTGGGGTCTGTGGAACGTGTGGTAGGCACACGGGGGGGATACGCATTTTGCAGACTGCAAAATGGATAGAGCCGTGTGAATGTAGCCTTAGTCAACCAAACCTTTCGTAGACTAATGAAAAAAATCCCAACATTTCTATACCTACAGTATATTGTTAAGAAATCTTAGGCTAGTTTCACACTAACATTAAAATCCTCTGACATCGGGTCCCATTATAGTTAAAGGGTCTGTAGGTGCTGCGGCCCTTTCCGGTTATGCCGAAAAATCTTCCTCTGAAGAATTACCAGTAACCACTAGTGTGAAACTAGCCTTACTCTGCTAAAACTATTTATATACTGTATTTTGTGCTAATAATGGTTCTTTTGGGAACTTGCAGTACAGAATAATAGGTCTCCATACAACCTGTTACTTTCTAAAGAAATACTGTATCGTGCAGGGTATAGAATGCTTTCATATATTGCCATCAGTAGGTTAAATCACTCTGGAAGATTATTCTTTTATATATGGCTTATACATAATTCTTTTAAACCTCGACTACTAAGACAAGCTAATCAACTAATGGTGCAAAAGGCCATCTCCCTTTCGAGCCCTTCTTGGGTATGTTAATTGGGGCAAAGGGCATGGTAGTAATTCTGTCATTCTCTGTGGAAGATGCATTAGTGAGATCTACAGTACATATTACTCTAAATCTATACAAGTCGATTTTTTTGTAAGTAAATAAGTAAGGATTTTTCACTCTGTATTTCATCATTGTTCCTGTAAAAAATGTTCTGGCTACTGGGGTTCAGACCAGCAATGTAAGTCTATGACAACGGGATGCTATAGCGTAGGCATGCTTTGGTATCCTGTGGAATCATCTGTTTGACATATTTTTTATTTTTATTTTTTACTTTGATCCTCGCCTAAGTAAGTTAATAGTGTAATACTGTAATCTGACCTGCTATTATATGTCAAAGCATCAGACGCTTCCTTTTATCGCTTCCCTACACATATGAGGTTTATGGTGACATTGTAGTCAGCATTGGAGCTTGAAATTAGATTTGTATACTCTTGTATGAAGGTCCATCAACAACTACAACATGGTTGAACAGTCATTGAATTGTCTTTAATGAACATGATTTTGCTCAGTGATTTAGAAAATTGTGCTAATAGCTACCATACACATCCCAGAAGATCAATCAACTGCATTATATGCCAAATAAGACCAACTGAAAAGTATCTGCAAACAATTTATATTTTCAAAGACCCATTATGGTTAATGGAGAAAGATGAACAGTGGCTGCCACTTATATATGGCTGATATCGAAAGGGCAGATTGGCTATAGACTCTACAGGGAAATTTCCCAGTGGGCTGGTGCCCATGGGGCCACCTGGGCCCTCCTCACCGCCGCCCAGTGCGAGGGGCAGATTGGCTATAGACTCTACAGGGAAATTTCCCAGTGGGCTGGTACCCAGGGGGCCACCTGGGCCCTCCTCACCCAGTGGAAGTTTTTGGGGACGTATTTTGTGCTGCTGGTAATATTTTGTGATGGACTGTGGTATTTGGATCTGTTAGGATGGTATAATGTGCTGCAATATGGTATCGCTGGCCTTGCCTTCCATCAGTTTGGACCCAACTACAAAACGGGCCACTTTTACAATTTTTTCCAGGGCCACTTTAAGTTCCCAGTCCTCCCCTGCTGATATCCCATTACCTCATTGCTTGTGTGTGTGGACAATGCATGCGTTACGTTCCTGGGTGGAGCACAAGGTCTTGCATGAGGAGGAGGTTGATCTGTCAGTGTTTACTGCATTAATATACAGTGATGTCATAAATAGAAGTTCTGTAAAGTAAATGATCACGTCACTTTTTGAGATTATGGGAGAGATTTATCAGAACTGGTGTAAAGAAAAACTGGCTTAGTTACCCATAGCAACCAATCAGATTCCACCTTTCACTTTTCAGAGCTCCTTTGTAAAATGTCAGATGGACTCTTATTGGTTGCTATGAGCAACTACGCCAGTTTTGATAAATCTCCCCTTATGAGTGATACATGTCTATAGCTCATTATACTGCCATCATTTACTGTGAGGTGTAACTCACAACCACAGTGATCTGCCTCAAATCTATTTTATTTTTCAAGAACATTGGAAAAAAAGTCCCCTATTTTTATGGACTGTCCAAGAATTTCTGGACAGTTGGTGTCCCTGGTTTGGATGGACATTTGGATGGCTTCTCTCTGACTACACACAACAATAGATGTTGTTAATTGGCACAGTAAATGTAGATGAGATAAACTGTAGTTTAGTATGTAACATCTTTTAATATGAATATTATACAGTGCATGATTTATGGAATATTATTCAGAATATTTCTGTTGGGTATAATGGTGTAATGTTGTGCTTTGTGGGCACACAGCTGTTATTCTGGAGAGAAAATATGCAGTTGGCATTAAGATGATGCATACTAAATGATTTACTCTTCCGCTGAAATATAAATTAAAGCTATAGCTATATTCATGAATGCCATATGCATCCTAAGTAGAAGTTATCATTATAGAAGTGAGGAACATAAGCACCCTATTATTATTACAGGGGTTTTCTGGAACTACCAAATTGATGACCAGATGACAGCTAGTTCTTTAACATCTCCATACACATGCATGCTCAGATAAGCCAAGAGTGAATGTTTTCCAAATAGGGAGCGGGGTATAGGCTGCTGCAAGGCATCCTATTTACCTTGAGAACAAAGGGATTGGGAATGTTAAATTCCAGCTCTCCGATCTGTCTTTCCCTTGATATCTGCTGTCACGGAGGGAGTTGGAACACCACCAATGGTTTTAGATGACATTCATCTAATAGGTGTGACTGCCTTAAAGAGGACCTTTCATGGGTCCAGACATTATGAGATAACTAGCAGGTTATGTAGGGCATAGTGCAGGGGTGTAATATTGCTTCCTAGTTTGTCTGGGTGCCGCTCCGTTCGCCCGCTGTGCCCCGCTGCAGTTTTCCCAGCTGATATGCTAATTAATAGCATTGGTACAGGGAGGAGGAGACTGCCCTGTTTGGCATCTCCTTCTCTGCGGCTGTAGCGCTGTCCAATCACAGCAGAGAGCGTCACAGCCAGGGAGAAGGTGAGTTTTTTTTTTCTCCCTGGCTGTGACGCTCTCTGCTGTAATTGGACAGCGCTACAGCCGCAGAGAAGGAGACGCCCATTAGGAAACAGGGCAGTCTCCTCCTCCCTGTACCAATGCTATTTGTTAGCAACCGGGAAAACTTCAGTGGGGCACAGCGGGCGAACGGAACGACGCCCCCGGACAAACTAGTAGGCAATATTACACCCCTGCACTATGCTCTAGTCTACATAACCTGCTAGTTATTCTAGAATCATCAACCCACTGAGGAAGACATCCTTTGCTTTTGTAAGAATGGGGTTGGGTTCTTTCCATTCTTATTACCAGCTGCACAGCATTGGGGCTCCTGCCTTTGGATTTCCTGTGAAATGAGATTCTCCTGATGTTTAGAACCTAACATTTATTCTTCTGAGAACTGCTGCACATCTGAGATTAAAACAATTTAACGAGAATGCAGTCATATGGTGCAGGCTTCCTTTAATTCCTGACATAACAAAATATATATAGCACAGACAGAGCCCCAGGCAGCTCCTGTACTGTAATAAAGGCATCTTAAGAAAAGAAATAGCTTTGAGGTTTCCAAGCACATAACCAAATCCTAAAGTCTTGTGAAAAATACTGAAGCTCATGTGAAGGCCAAAGGGCTGCTATTTGGGAAGTGCAAAGGCAGCATTTCTCTGACAGGCTGCCTGGAGGAACCTTCGGGGACTCGTACTATTCTCAAGACGGCAGTGACTGGGACCAGAGTTCAAGGTATATGTCTAGCAAAAATGTGTTAATACGCTATAGTTCATTCAGCACTTACAATTTATGAAATCCTACCTGGTAAATAATAAATGACAGAAAATGCTAGGATGTAATTCTGGCTGTTGAACAGGTGTAATTGGACAAGCATAAAATGCTCTCTTAGCCTGAGCTACAACACTTGACTTTCACTGCAAACACATCTAGCATCGACTGATGCTGCAGTGCCAGCCCCGCACATACTGCAGAACATTTATTAGATACAGCCAACACTTAGGGCTCATTCACACTGCGGTTTTGGTAGGCAAATTCTAGATTCCATGCTGAAAGCTGAGCGGAATCTGTATGGAAACCACCTTCCATTCTTGTTGATGGTAGTCTGCACAGCCTTTCCTATCAGAATCCATCGTTAACTGCAGCAGGTATCTGCTCACAGATGGGCAAATCTATGCCATGCAAAACTGAGGTAGAAACCAGAGGGTGAGGCTGTTGGCTCTAGTTTTTGTGGTTTTTTTATTTCTTTTTTTTCTGGTGGAAAAAACGGTCTCGTGAATTTACCCATGTGGTGGAACCATTGGATATTTTTCACAGCACCAAAATGGCTGAAATTTGCAGTGCCCTAATCTCTATTACAATGTGCTGCTGATTTTGGTGTGGGTCTGCTGTACATTTTACCCTCTGTATTGCAAAGAGTGAAATCTACAGTAAAAATGTAAAATCTACAATGCATGTCGGGTTATGTACAAATGCTTTCCACCGTTGTCTCATCCCTTTAGATGCTACTTTAAATGCTGTAGATTTTCCGTGTGCAATTCCACGGTGGAAAATCTGCTGCATTCATACTGTGCGTGGGCATACCCGTAGGGTACAGCCACACTGTCAGGTTCCTTGATGCAGTTTTTGAAGCTATAACCAGGAGAAATGGTATCTGTGCTTTATTCTATCCCTCCTTTTATGATCCCCTCTAGATTTTTGCTTCCAAAAGTGTGTCAGAAAACCTGACCATGTGCCCATACCCTAAAGATGTATTTAGATGGACCGATGAGCAGCAGGTTGTTGGGAATGAAGCGTTTTTTCATGCAGCGATCACCTCCATAGAATGAGGACGAGGGGTCGCTATTGCAATCACTGCTGCCCATTGTTTCTGGGCAGCAGATCACCGTTACTTCTCCATCTGTTGCCCAGAAACGATAATTTAGGTGCCTGCACGAACGACCGTTTCACCCGATGAAGGAGTGTTTCGTTCCTTCATCGGGTGATCTGTGGCACCTTTACACAGGCAGATTGTCAGGAACGAGTGTTCATCCCGATAATCTGCTCAACTAGCTGGGCATCTAAATCCACCTTTAGAGGCACATCTTACTATCATAATTGATATGAAAACATACATTGCATTCAGATATAGCAACTTGTACTCACAAAACTAAGGCCCAACATTGTACTGTAATAGTAAGATGACTTGGATCTGATTGTGGTCTGACACCAAGGTCATCTGTAAAGTGTGGGAGCTTAGTTTGGTGACTCTATTAATTGCTACACTTGATGCAATTTATACTGTATGTTTTTCTAATTATTATATGTTAAAAACTTTGCTGGAGTGCTCCTTTAATTGTTTTCCATCTACAGTGGGCGAGCTATCTCAAGACCTACTAAATAATCATAGAATCGGTTACCATTATGACAACATGATAAAAAATCTATTGTGTCCAACTAAATTAATTTCTCAATTTGAAGTAATGGGCAAGTGGTAATGCCTCTGACTTGGCTGTGGATACAATTCTACTAATTAAGCTATCAATTAGCAAACCGAGGACATGAAGAAAGCACAAAATGGTCATCAAAACATAAAACTTTTTGATAGTGATGCTAACTAGGCTTTACCATAAGCAAAGTAGATTTCCTCCAAGTCTCGGCGGGCACAATGGGAGATTAATGAATGGTTGCAGGTTTTTTAATGTAAGGCATTAGGGTACTTTCATATATTTTGCCTATGCCAGAAATATACCCCAGTGACTAGAAGTTTTACTGTACTGAAAAGAATCTAGAAACTGTTCATACTGCAACCTGTATGTACGGTGCACCTGGCAGAACTTTATATATTCTGGCAACTCTCAGCCAAGGTCAGTATTTTGGAGCAACATGTATTGCTGCCACTGTTTTGGAGTTTAAGGGGTGGATGGATTCTACAGTAGCTAAGGTTATGAGAGCTAATGTACCTTCTGCAATAAGTTAGTTTTTATGCTTTTATACAATTACAGATTGAGATGATTAAATGGATTAATCAGGAATCAGATTCTGTCTGAATTATATAAAAATTCTATTTGCACCAGAATCCAAATTTTTGATGACTTGATTTGCACCAAATTTTAAAGAGAGAGAAGGAGAGACGTAAGGAGAAAAAACATCCTAGGAGACTTCAGAGTATCATACAAAATTTTCAGGCAAATTAAAGCAATTTTTATTTGGGTAGAATCAGTTCTCGCAACGAATTGAATTGCTCGACTGATCGAACCAAATCAAATTTTGAGCGATTTGCTCATCTCTAGTTACAGACTTTCTTTAGTATTATTGGAACTTACAGATGTGAGTATATTGTCCCATAAATGTAAACTGAAATATATCAATATCTGCCTAAACACATTATAAAATAATACTCATTGCCTGTGTGAAGTGTGCTATTTCTCAATTTTTAAAGCCTCAAGTGCTTAACAAATAATTTTTTTTAACTTTTTTTTTTATATTGTGAATTTTGATTACAAGATTTAAGGCATTTTTAATTGCTTTGCAAATTCAGAACAAGGCGTAATAAGGAAAGGCATGCCATCTAATATTTCAGGATTAACAGTGCATAATACTTGCATTAAGAGCTGGTCTGTGTCTTATGTCTAATTGAAACAGGAGGGATAACTGCTCATATATAAATCACAGATTAATGTTTTATATTCTGCTTTTCTTTTTATCTTTATGTCTTTCCAAATTAACTGACATGGGCTGCTATGAATATATATTAAGTATAGAGATATTCAGTTTGAAATGTATGACTTTTTTCTGTTACTGAATTGTAAGTGTGGGACAATAAAATCGAGAATCTCATTATTGCTAAATTAACACTTAAACTCCTCTTTTTAACATTAATTGTGTGCTAAGCGGATGATTAAGTAAACATAATGTGATTGGAGCCATCTAAATAGTCTCAGGTATTCACTCCTCTGTGTTCAAACATGAAATTATTTTTCACTTTGAAGAAATGATGTCTTGGCTAGTGATAAGCAAACTCATTTGATAGAATATGTATGACAACGGATAATTCCTTTTTTATTGCTTCTATTCTTGGCACATCGGTGGTGCAGTAAGGCTGGACATGCAGAGTGTTGAGGTCAGGTTTTCGGGGGCCTTTTTTTATGTTGGTACATTCAATGTGGTCAAAATCTTCATTGATAGGGGATAAAAAAAAATATGTCCAGGTTATGTGTTAGGGGCCCTTTACACTGCGCAATGGAGCAGAAGATTGTCAGGAAGCGTTCCTTCCCAATAATCACCTGATTATCAGTAAAGAAGACCACTACATTTACATGCAGCAATCTCCTCCACAGTATGGGGAGAAGCGATGGCTAATGCCATTGCTCGTCCCTATTCAGAATCATTGTTTGCTGGCTGCAGACTGCTGTTTAGATGGCACGATCTGCTGCCGGCAAACAATGAATTTGGTGTCGACACCAACTATCCTATTACCGAAGTGTTTCCCCGGGGTAAACGGTGGCCCCTTTACGCCAGCAGATTATCATTCATGGGCGTTCGTACGAACTCTTGTTAGTGATAACCTGTCCGAACTTCCGGCAGTGTGAAGGCTCCTTTAGACACGCAGGTACATGGCTCCGTACAGGACACAGCTCAGATAACGATACTGTAACTAACTCTGAAAAACAAATGTAAAAGCTCCGATAAGGTTTATTATTTGATCCGCCATTGCCACTTAAAAAAAAAATGAAATCCAGGACAACACTTTTAAACACACCATTGAGATAGCATGTGCAAATTAATGGATTAAGTAGTTGCCTTGTGAAGAGAATTAGGGCGTATGGATTTCATAGGGGTTCACCCACTCAGGAACCAGAATGGAAAACCGTTTTGTGAGTCAGGTCTGTTCTGCCTACAGAAGTGTTTTTGTTCAAAGTTTTCATTTTTAGACTGAAGTTGCGGCCTTTACTGGTTTTTACATTCTGCTTCGATTCCTGTTACTGACACAGACAATAAATTGCAGCTTTGTCAGTATTACATAGTGTACAATAAAACATGCAGGACTCAAATTGTAAAACTTGTCTAAATCCTTTTTCCATTAGGAATACGTGCTATCACTGTGTCTTTATGGCGCTATTTAGCCTCTCAACCCGTACTTCCTGCTGAGTCCGTTCATTGTATAGCCAGTTTTCCCTCTCTGTTATTTATATCTACATTCTGCATTTCATCTTCTCATAGGCTCCACTCAAGTCATGCCAAGTCCAACATGATACATCCGGTGACCTCAGTGGCTAATGACAAATGTGTCATTAAGCCAGAGCTGATTATTGCAGAAATTACTGAGAAAGTTGGCGGGTGAAACCATGGAAAATACAAATTGTAACGCCTGGACACATACAGTAAGCAGCAGGGCAAAAGTTTATATAGTTCCCTTTAAAAAGGAGAGAAAACTGTCTTTTATTTATAAGGCCACAAAATTCTGCAAGAAATGGTGAGATTTGAGCAGCACTGAAGGCTTGGAGTGTTACGATGGAAATTAGAAGGAAAGCGAAATATGCAGAGAAACACAATAAACTGCTGAAGACTGCAGTACATTAATAGTGGAAGAAGAGGTCATACACCATAGACTAGAAACTTGAATAAAAATCTATTTTCGTAGACAGGCTGAGTTACTGGTCCTGCTGGGGATGTCTATGGCTCCTGGATGCATGGGGACAGTTTTTCCTCTTTGATTTTCCCTAATTCACTTTAATCTCCGTTGGAGTCCTTTAAAGCATTTCTGGAGCCTCAATAATCTGCTTTGTAATATGTAATCGTATATCTTGCACTACACGAGTTGTACCTTTTAGTTAATGAATCTGAACATACATTTTATCTGGAAACGCTTTAAGAGTTCCGACAGAGCACATTTTCAATTTATACCAAGTGAGAATAAAGAAAACTAGAATAGTTGCGTCTGATAATATTATTTATTATTACATAATATTTTTAAATAAGTGATTACTATATAACTTAAATATTAGATATCTGGCATACATCACTTTCTAATATAATGGTTTATACAAAATGTTATTATTAAAGTTTTAGATGGGAAAGTTAAAAAATATAGTAATATACTATGTGTTCCAATGCCTAATGTCCTCAAGATATTGTTTGCTCCCAGACAGTGAATGAGAATACTCTTGCTTACTTCCATAGTCTGCAAACCAGTAATTACCTAGACCTGCTTGCTGTTAAAGAAGTTGTCTGGAGCTGAACCCGGGCATACCCATATTTTCACCAAGGCAGCCCCTGTGACATGAGCATCGAAGCATTTCTCCCTTGCCCTGCACTGGATGGCTTTTTTGTTTATAATAACACACTGCTTTGCAGAGGCTTCTGCCCAGCAGTGATACCGGTGACGTCACCTGTTTTGATAGGTGGGCTTTAGTACAGTGCTAAAGCCCACCCATTAGTGCTGATGATGTCATCAGGCTCACTGCTGGGCTGAAGCCTCCGCCTAGCAGTCCATACGTCACCGGAACTCCATAAAATGCCTTTTCCCTGTGCAATCCAGCACAGGGCAAAGGAGAGCATCGGGGAATGAAATGCTCCAATGCTCATAATAGGGGGCTGCCTGGGTGAAATTGTGGGTATGTCTGGGTTCAGCTCTGAACCCGGACAACCCCTTTTAGAACTGCATACAACTGTATCCAGTCTGCAGAATGGTTTGTGACCATAACACATCAGCAGCTGCACAAATCTTTCTAGGTAGTTTGCTACAGTGTATCGGGGTTTGGAGTCCAGGCTGTTTAGTTTAGAGTCCGGCCTAGACTGTATATTATTACTTCTCATCTGAGAGCAGGACTTAGATGTATATGATTTTCATGCATTGACAGCAAATGAAGATCTTGTAAGGTATATTAGAATGTAGCAATGACTAAAGGGATTGCCCTTTACAACTGAAGGCCTATTTTTAAGATAGCCTATCAATATCTGATCGGCTACGCTCCTCACCCCTGCCGATCAGCTATTCTGCTGTAACTCTAACACCAGAAGTCAGCATTGGGACTACACAAGTCTGTCCATTATGCAGTGGATGTAGCTGATAACTGCAGCATCGCTCCATCCACAGCACAATAGATGGAGCTGTGTAGTTCTGACACTGACTTTTCAAGCCACCATCAGATATTGATGGCCTATCCTGATGATAGTCAATCACTTGCAAAGGAGTTGACAACCCCTTTAAGCTCTCTTTAACCCCTTTCTGACGCAGTGATTTTCCATTTTGGTGTTTTCATTTTTCGCTCCCTGTCTTCCCGGAACCATAACTTTTTTTTATTTATTTTTATTCAAATATAAGGTCTTGTATCTTGGGGGACAAATAGTACTTTCTAAAGCCACCACTTAATATGGCATACAATGTAATGGGAAGAGGAGAAAAAAAATTCCAAATGGAGTGGAATTTGAAAAAAATAAAATGCAATTCCGCCACAGTTTTGTTCTTTACAGCCTTCACTATGCAGTAAAACTGACTTTTGGCAGGTCAGTATGATTATGGCAATACCACATATGTATAGTTTTTCTTGTGTTTTAATACAGAAAAAAATAAAAACATTTTAAAAATGTATTTTTCATCATCATATTCTGACCCGCATAATTTTTTTTATAGTTATTTCTACAGAGATGTGTGAGGGCTCACACGATCTGTAGTTTTTTATAATACCATTTTGGGCTGTGTATGACTTTTTGATCACTTTTTATTACATTTTTTGCTTAGGTAAAGTGATGAAAAATCAGCCAATTGGCCATTTTTATAATTTTTTCCATTACGCCATTCACAGTATGGGATGTTTTTTATATTTTTACTAGTATGAGCGTTTTCGCCCATCAGAGTTTTTTTTATTGTTTAAAGGGAACCTGTCACCAGTTTTATGGTGTCCTAATTAAGGGCAACATAAATAAGTGACTGATTCGCTTATCAAAATGCTGGGTCACTTTCTTTAATTGACCCAGTCAATCTGCCAACATCTTGTATTGAAAAGCTCCAGCTGATAATGATGAGTCATGAATATTCATGAGCTCCTGACTCTCCCCGCCCACCTGCTGCTGAGTGACATTTTGTTTCTATATGAATCAGCAGCAGGTGGGCAGGGGAGTGGCTATAGCTCGGAATTAAATATACGCTGGACTCAATGACATCACGCCGGACTCGAATCATTAGCATGCGGCATGCGGCATCTTTGTGTGTATATTATGAGGAAACCATCTGTCACACCAGTAAGTGAATACATCTAAGGCACTTTTTAGTAGTTAATGATTGTATATAATTAGTTAGATTATAATCAAATATCCACATGACAGGTTCCCTTTAAGTATTTTTATTTTCAATTTGGAGAAAGGGCAGTGATTAGAATTTTGATATATTTGTTATATTTTAAACTTTTTTCACTTTTTTTTCCCCACTGTTTATTAGGTCCCCAAGTGGACCACGATATGCAATCAGATGCATCAGATTGCAATTTGTATGGGATAATTGAATTTGCTCCATTATTCTATATAGAAATCACTATATTACAGTTCAGTGCTGCCACCTGCTGGCCTGAATTGTAATATACATGTAATGAGCCTGGAAGCCTAATACACTATTTATGCCTGAGGGAGGCATTCCGGCCCATGAAGTGCGTGCCTCCAGGTTTCCGGCTTCTCAGATTCCATGGTCACATTTGAGTGGGCGCCATCTTTAAAGAGGGGTAAAAGGGGTTAAGGGATGGCTCAAAATGTGTTCAGTCAAAAGGCCTAGTGCTTCGGTGTTCTTCTGCTGCTAGGATATTACATAGGTTAAATACCTTAGTGCAAGTGCAAGACTCTGTGCACCTTAGCATCTTGGTTTTAGTTTATGGATACCTGATAAACCTCATTAACTTATAATAAACTAAAGCGGTATAAATAGGAACAACATAGGAATAATAAAATATATAATTGTGTGTGTGTGCATATATACAGGTCCTTCTCAAAAAATTAGCATATTGTGATAAAGTTCATTATTTTCTGTAATGTACTGATAAACATTAGACTTTCATATATTTTAGATGCATTACACACCAACTGAAGTAGTTCAAGCCTTTTATTGTTTTAATATTGATGATTTTGGCATACAGCTCATGAAAACCCCAAATTCCTATCTCAAAAAATTAGCATATCATGAAAAGGTTCTCTAAACGAGCTATTAACCTAATCATCTGAATCAACTAATTAACTCTTAACACCTGCAAAAGATTCCTGAGGCTTTTAAAAACTCCCAGCCTGGTTCATTACTCAAAACCGCAATCATGGGTAAGACTGCCGACCTGACTGCTGTCCAGAAGGCCATCATTGACACCCTCAAGCAAGAGGGTAAGACACAGAAAGAAATTTCTGAACGAATAGGCTGTTCCCAGAGTGCTGTATCAAGGCACCTCAGTGGGAAGTCTGTGGGAAGGAAAAAGTATGGCAGAAAACGCTGCACAATGAGAAGAGGTGACCGGACCCTGAGGAAGATTGTGGGGAAGGACCGATTCCAGACCTTGGGGGACCTGTGGAAGCAGTGGACTGAGTCTGGAGTAGAAACATCCAGAGCCACCATGTACAGGCGTGTGCAGGAAATGGGCTACAGGTGCCGCATTCCCCAGGTCAAGCCACTTTTGAACCAGAAACAGCGGCAGAAGCGCCTGACCTGGGGTACAGAGAAGCAGCACTGGACTGTTGCATTTCATTCGGAAATCAAGGTGCCAGAGTCTGGAGGAAGACTGGGTAGAGGGAAATGCCAAAATGCCTGAAGTCCAGTGTCAAGTACCCACAGTCAGTGATGGTCTGGGGTGCCATGTCAGCTGCTGGTGTTGGTCCACTGTGTTTTATCAAGGGCAGGGTCAATGCAGCTAGCTATCAGGAGATTTTGGAGCACTTCATGGTTCCATCTGCTGAAAAGCTTTATGGAGATGAAGATTTCATTTTTCAGCACAACCTGGCACCTGCTCACAGTGCCAAAACCACTGGTAAATGGTTTACTGAGCATGGTATTACTGGGCTCAATTGGCCTTCCAACTCTCCTGACCTGAACCCAATAGAGAATCTGTGGGATATTGGGAAGAGAAAGTTGAGAGACGCAAGACCCAACACTCTGGATGAGCTTAAGGCCGCTATCGAAGCTTCCTGGGCCTCCATAACACCTCAGCAGTGCCACAGGCGGATTGCCTCCATGCCACGCCACATTGAAGCAGTCATTTCTGCAAAAGGATTCCCGACCAAGTATTGAGTGCATAACTGAACATAATTTTTTTAAGGTTGACTTTTTTTTGTATTAAAAACACTTTTCTTTTATTGGTCGGATGAAATATGCTAATTTTTGAGATAGGAAATTTGGGTTTTCATGAGCTGTATGCCAAAATCATCAATATTAAAACAATAAAAGGCTTGAACTACTTCAGTTGGTGTGTAATGAATCTAAAATATATGAAAGTCTAATGTTTATCAGTACATTACAGAAAATAATGAACTTTATCACAATATGCAAATTGTTTTAGAAGGACCTGTATATATATATATATATATATATATATATATATATATATGTATATATATATATATACACATACAATTAGCATGTATTGAGAATAATAAAACAGAATCCACAATATACCAAATGTTGTTTACAACTGCCAATGACCTTGATATTATGTATCATGTATCGTATATGTTAATTTTACCAACCGCATCACAAATTTTCTAGTTTAGTAGGCTGGCAGTAATTCTGTGCATCTGTTTGCTTTTTTTTTTTTTACTGTGAGGAGATTTGCACAAGCCTTGTACTTCGGCTACATGTTTGTGATTTATTTTGGAATATTAATATTATTCTACAAGAAGAATGCAAAAAACAAAAACATTTTTAGAAGAAAACAAGTGTTAGAGTCCATTCACACGTGCGTGGTGTATTGCGGATTCGCAATACACCCGGCTGGCACCCCCATAGAACTGCCTATTCTTGTCTGCAATTGCGGACAAGAATAGAACATGTTCTATTTTTTTTCGGGAGCCGCGGACCGGAAGATCGAGGCCGCGCTCTGGAAATGCTGATGCGGACAGCAAACTGTGTGCTGTCCGCATCTCTTCCGTCCCCATAGAGAATGAATGGGTCCGGATTCGTTCTGCAGAATGGATCTGAACCCATTCTACGGACGTGTGAATGGACCCTTACTATTATCTTCCCATATCATCACATCATATATTTCCTGTGTTGCTGGATCCATAAAGTGGCTAAGGTATAAAAGTCTTTTTTAGAAGCTGCAAAGCTATAATTTTATCCCAGCGTCATCTAGACTTCTTAAAAATGCATAGTCCCTGCTTTATTCTCCTTTCTCCCACTGCTCTCGGTGCCTTCTTCTGATAGATATTTGTTTTAACAAATTATATAAGAGATAATGGTTAACAGCAAAACAATAATGTTGTATACTAGACAATGATTAGATGTCCTCGTAAAGGGCCCATCCAGTGATCCTCTTCAAATCTCAGTGTATAAATTAAAATTTCTAATCCAAAATGCTTTTATTGTTTTATTACCTTAATTTTCTAGTAGAATAGGGTGCATGCTCAGTCCTTTCAGTATATGATACTGTAGGAATCTTGAATTATTTTAACCCTTTCCTTTCTTCCTGCTTAAAGCGATAACTAAAATAACTGGAACATTTTGTCTAAATAGGAAAACACAATCTGCTTTGTGTCTGAATAGGCAACTTACTTGTAAATAAAGTAATGTAATCAGTAGCTGGCAGTCTGTCTCTCTGCAATGTGGGGGCACGGGTAGTATCAAGTAGCAGACTTGTAGACAATCACTATAACCAGGCTACAGCTTCCCAATATTTACAGCATGGCAGATAATGTCAACCCCCTGTTAATGAATTAGAGAGAACAGGATATGGGTCCCACATTTCAGGGCTAGACTATTAAATACCACACTGATGCCGGGGTATCTAAAATGGAGCCAAGCAGATGGTGTCTGGCTTCCTAAATGCGGGGAGGTTGAAGAGGACCTGTCACCACTCCTGACATGCCTGTGTTGATAGCTACATACATCCCCCATGTAATAACATTTCTGGAGCATCTATCCTTATGACTCTATGTTGTGTTATTCCTTTTATTATTTCTACTAGAAGTTATGAATGAATTGCTAGCAGTCTGCATTAAGGGTACAGGGGGGAGGTAACCAGTTGGGGGGGGGGGGGGGGGTGTACCTGCACAGTCTGACTCTATCCAATCATTGCTGCCATTTTCAGACTGTGCAGGGACACCCCCCCAACTTGTTACCTCCCTTCTGTACCCTTACTGAAGGCTAATAGCAATTCATTCATAACTTCTAGTAGAAATAATAAAGGAATTGCACAACATAGAGTCATAAGAATAGATGCTCCAGAGGAATGCATGTAGCTATTAAAATAAGCATGTCAGGAGTGGTCACAGGTCCTCTTTAAGGCTAGCGAGATATAAATGGCAGCTCTTGCTTACCCGTGTTCCCGTAATTTGAGCCACAGACGTAGCGTGACGTTATCACATGCGATATCGCAAGCGTACTAGTGCATCGGGGAATGGTTGCCAGGAGATTGGGACACATCCCCGGCACACTGCGAGACCAACGTTCCAATAGATGGATGTCGGTATAGGTAATTTGGCATTAAAGGCAGAATAAGAAGTTTGCAACATAGTCAGCTGAAATTTGAAAGGCTTCAAGTTACTGTCCTTAAGGATCTAACAACACTGTGAAAGGAATTAACCAACAGATTTAGGAACCCCTATCCAAAGGCCGCATAAAGTAGTAGCAGACTACTGTGCATAGGGAGAAAGCTGTCAGTCATAGGTAAGTGGGTCTAAGGAGCCAACATCTTAGGAATACATAGGAATCCTGAAGTGGTGCATCACTGTGAGGACACCTGGCTCACATAGTACTTGGCTGGCTTTGGACCTGATAAACTGTGATTTCTGAGTTTAAATTCTAATGAATCAGTTGTCAGATTTGGTTTGGATACAAATAAATTTGACCCTAATCAAAAGTGATCAAATTGCCCTGAAAGTTGTATATGACACTGTGAGGTCTCCCTGGACTGTGTCCAGCGCCTTTTCAAGCTCTTTAACACCAACACAACATTAGTAATGTCAAAGTGACAGCGACATATATGGCTATGGGTAAATGTATGTTTTCTGGAGGTAACAACCTGCTTAACCTGCGCTGCTGGATTTCTTAAAAATTAAATCATGGTCTGCAAATTATCCCTTTTTTTGGGAGCAGATGCTTTGTTCTCTTTCTTTTGACCTATAAAATTGTGGCCACCATTTTGAGAGATTTGTCCAAATCCAATCGCAATACATTTGAATTTGCCAGGAATCCGAATTTTGTGGAAAATTCTAAATAGATTTGATTTATTTCGAATCAAATAATTTTGCTCATCTCTATACGCCATATTAGCAAGTAATTGCCACTCTGCTAAATTGGGTATCTGTCACGGCTTCATGCAGCATTGAGGTAGGGGGACAGAAACCTGGTCACAAATTCCATTTAGCTTTTAAACCAAGGCTAAAGCTAGTGAAGTCATAAATGGGTTAACATTCTCAAGTACACCATGTTAGAGCAAGTAGTCACAGGGCCAATGAACTTACCTTTAATCGCTGCATTTAGACGTCAAGTTCATTTGATCACAAATATTTCATCTTTAAGGCCAAGCACAAGTAATGCCATGTGGTGGCCATCCATTTCTGTGACCCCTACACCCAAATGACACAAATTATGATAAATAGCATTCCGTTAATGTAAAAGGACTGGAAGCCAAAGCTTCATTGGCCGTTTATGCATGGGCTTAAGTCCAAGTAGCACAGTGAGCAAGGTTAAGTGTAGCGGAGGATGTGGTGAATGTGTTCTCAAGTCATCATGAAAAAGTAGAGCTATCTGCGGACAGTTTAATAATGCTCATTGATAGTTCTTTCTGGCTACCCCAGAGATAGGCTACAGATGCACAAAGTCATTTATACATCTGCAAAAAATGAGCTATTCAGAATCTGTAAAGATCTTGCGTCTAGATCTGACAGGTTATAATTATTTAACGCTGCCAGGGGAAAAGCTTTAGCAGATCGGGGCAGCTAAGACAAACTACCAGATATTTGATTAGCGACAGTCTGCCTCGTGTCTGGATAGATACTGGATGTCTCTGACATTAATTGCCTCAGTGCATCCATTTTTTGTTTGGTTGCACAGATGTGGGACAATGAGGAGAAATACTCTGGGTACTGAGAATAAACATCTGCTTTTTTTGCTTTCTCAATTAGATCTAATGACGAAGTAAGGAAGAAAGTTTAGTAAAGAAACTTCTTCAATGTAGTTATGAAGTGCATAATATGACCCCAAGGTCCTATAAAAGCTACTTATTTCCGGAGTATATTTTACACTCTTTCCCTGCAGTCAGAGGAAGATCACACTAATTGCACGTTTAGCATCTCTGCTTGCTTCTTGTTGCCTGTGAGCTATC
Source organism: Bufo gargarizans (assembly GCF_014858855.1). NCBI lineage: Eukaryota > Metazoa > Chordata > Amphibia > Anura > Bufonidae > Bufo > Bufo gargarizans. Next base: position 178,326,315 of record NC_058081.1, read on the forward strand.
GTTAAGCACTGTAGTTTTATTATTAGTATTGGGTTTCAGATGGTCAGGAAAAAATGGTTGAGACTAAGAAACAATTATTATCCTACTGCTGGGAATATGACCAAGGGAAAAAGTAAAAATCAAACAAGGTGTAGTTACTAAAACCTATTTCTATAACCTTTTTATAAATTGTTTCATTCTATCCGTGATATCGGGGGCCTATAAAAGTGTGTTTTATCACATGTAACCCTGAGAGGGATTGTGCATACAGCGGAATGTGGAAGAAGAAGCTATCACAATACTTGTGTTCTCCAGACGTGAATCCAATTGAGAACCTCTGGGACATTATGTATCTGTGCTTATATGACACTGCCAAATAGTGCCACAGACTATCCAGGAGCTCAATGGTGCCCTGATCCAGGTCTGGGAGAAGATCCTGTCTCAAGAGGAGCATGCTCAGATGTTGTCACGAGTGGATACAGGCATGTGTGGGCCATACACACTACTGAGTGACATTATCAGTTGCAATGATAAATTTGGTAATTTCTTTACTTTGATTTTCAGGGTGATTTGGAATTGGTTGATTTTTTTGCTCCAATGATCATTGATACATCGTTTGGCTTTCAGCGAACTGCACAATTTATGTCAGTAAAGATTTTCAATTTGAATCTTTTGTTCATCCAGATCTGATGTGAGATCTAGGTGTTCCCTAAATTTTTGGAGCACTATATTTCTAATGTAGATAGACATATATTGATTCTGGAAATCTGAACCCTTTCTCTAAGGAAATAACATTACCATAGGTTAAATTTATTGCACCTTTTAATGTTTTCGCCTGGGAAACTGTGTGTAAGGCTACTTTCACACTAGTATTTTTGCTGGATCCGCCACTTCTATTACTGATAATACAACCATCTGCATCCATTATGAACCGATCCGGTTGTATTATCTTTAACATAGCAAAGACAGATCTGTCTTGAACTCCATTGAAAGTCAATGGGGGACGGATCCATCTTCTAGTGTGTCAGATAGAATCAGAGTTAAACGGATCCGTCCTCATTGACTTGCATTGTGGGTCATGACTGATCCGTCTTACTCCGCATCCCATGACGGAAAGAAAACCGCAGCATCCGATATGAGAATGCAACCAAACTGAACGGAATGCATTTGGGAGCATTCCGTTCTGACCAGTTACATTTTGTCTCCACTGACAATGAATGGGGCCAAAATGGAAGCGTTTTTTTTCCGGTATTGAGATTCTATGACAGATCTCAATACCAGAAAATAGAAACGCTAGTGTGAAAGTAGCCTAAGTCCAATTTTATATACCCATAGAGATTTTATACTGAATTTATAATTTCACTTTCACAGCACATAAAATAGCTGAACGAAGAATGCATTTCTTATTGAGTTGTGAGGATAACCATTTAGTAAATAGATTCCCACCAGTATTATTAGGATGCATTCATGGTATAGAACAAAACTGTTAATCCCCACTCTCAGTCTATTGTATACATGACCCATCATATCTCTGCGTGCCTTGGGTACAATACAAGATTCTTTAGTAAATGAATGTCTGGAAGGAGATTGTACTGTGGACACAGGAAAACCAATATGTGCTTAAGGAAGGTGGGTAATGGATCTACAGAGACCTGAGCAAGCACAGATATACACAGCATATGAGATTTTACAATGTGATTTTTTTCATTAATGGTTTATTTTGTTTCACGTGTGCAGACAGAAGATAACACCATTTTTTTTTTTTTTCATTTCGACTGGTTTGCCCAGTATCTTGAGATTGTCCAATCTAAAGTAATAGAGTAAATTCTCAATATTATTTTTTTATTGTTTATCAAATAAGTGCAGCAATAATTATTCTTGTTGCACAATATAAAATGTAAGTAGACGGTCAGTGCTTAAGGCATAAGAATAACATGTTCTAATATTCATTTGGCATGTGGGGGTATGGAGAAGGTACACGTTATTCTATTTAAGGGGAATCACAAGTAACCCTGGAGAGCCATAGAAAAACTCAGAACTGGCCCATTCTGCCATGAGCGAAAAATAATTTGGGATCTACAAAAGTTTTCATTATTATGGTATTCACTGTTCCTTGTATGATATCTCCCTTTCTTTGTCCACTAAGTGCTCTCCTTATATTGCAATGCACATTTAGTTTCCGTCTCTCCCTCCATCGTCCTCAGTAGTTGCTAACCACCCTTCACATCTGCGGCTCCTATAACTATGGAGGTTGACCTCCATAACACCTGGGCCCCATGATGGCTGCTGCTTGCTATGCTATTGGTTATATCCTTGTCTCTAGCACTCTTCCACTGAAGTCAGCTACTTCTGCTTACGGTGGAATTTGCCCTCTTTTGATAAGGGGCCAACAATAGCTGACAGAACTGTAGTAATTATAAAATACATTATAACATTTTTGCACATTTTGGTCCAAGGATTTTCACTTAGGATTTGGTTTGATGTAACTGGAGTCTGGACATTATTTAAGTACAAATTATTCACAAACCACAGTATATATGATATACCGTATAGCAAAAATAGCATGTATCTGTAAAGAATAAATCAAGGCAACTGGACGTACTGTAGATTTCTTGAAAACGTTTCACTTGTTCTTCCAACGAGCTTTCTCAATTCTGAGTGATTGTACAAAAATTCGGGGACTGAATATGTAACTGAATCCACATCTGGTAATTATACCCAGCATTAATTACCAGATGTGGATTCAGTTACATATTTATTCCCAGAATTTTTGTACAATCACTCAGAATTGAGAAAGCTCGTTGGAGGAACGAGTGAAACGTTTTCAAGAAATCTACAGTACGTCCAGTTGCCTTGAATTATTCCTTACAGATATACCATGACCTGGATAAATGAGAACCTTCACAGACAAAAATAGCATGGTACTATGTTAGAAAAATCTATATGATGGCAAACACTTTTGTGTATTTTAGTACTGATACCATTACTAGCTAAGCAGTTCAATTATATCTACAAGCTTTCACAGCACAGAAGCTCCTTCATCAGGTAAGTTTTTAAATGAAATGGTTGTGGGGGGCTTGGCTAGCAGCCAGCATGAGCATATGCATTTAGCGGAGCTCCGGAAAAAAGGCCCTGACTTTATCATCATCCTGAACCTACCGATTGCAAGCATTTCATCCGCAGGGGGTAGAGTATCGGGAAGACCCCGAGGACCGAGAATGTCCAGAAATAAATCGCTGTTGGCTGCTGAAATGCTCTGTGAGTACTCCTGCTCTGATAGCCAAGAAGGCGCTGTGTCAGGAGAACATTCGCTCACACAAGATGTAACTAGAAGCTCACCTACCCTGTGCCAGCCAAGCCATTGCCACCGGGAGCGCCCCTAAGACCCCTGTTAGCCTGTCTACTTAATTCTGCTGACAGAGCAGAGACCTTATACTTTAGCTAGCTTGACGCAAGAAAGAACTGCGTTTTGAAAATGCCACGATCATGCTCTTTCCAGATTTCTCTGCGGAGCTGCAAACACATAGAGCAACTTTTACAGCGGTTAAAAGACTGATTAAGGAACTAAATCTACTATATTCAATGGCATATCCAGCCAGGCTACGGGTCGTAAAAGGAGAGATCAGCAAGTTCTTCAACACGCCGATGGAGGTTACCCAATGGTTGGATGGCAGCTAGACCAGCAAGAGCACTGAGATGAGATGTCCTTCAAAAACTTGTCCTATTACCATCTTTACTATAAGAAGACACAGCAGGTTTTGGGTTTCACTGTGAGTCCTAATTCCTCACTTGGGATACCTCTCATAGAGAATGGATGTGGCCAAGAGCTGAATAGGCTTATTATATTGAGATATTTGGGATTCACAGGTCATAGACTACATGTCACAAATAACTTTTTCCTCGGAGATTGGCTCTTGATACCTATATCTATGACATAATTTTCTATGAGCATTGCTATAAGTTAAAGTTGGGGCTCATGTTTCCAATGTTGTAACACAGTTTGTTTAAGTGCAACTGGCAAACTCTGCCATTAGCACACCCTGTGAGATTACTGCCACGGAATTTCTGATGGTTTTATCGTAACTACCAGGGTATCTAGGTTAGGTCTTTGAGTCTTATACTCAAACAATACATACTATTCGGCATGTTTTTAATTAACAGTTGGTTTTTCTTCTTTTTTTCCTCGTTATGCACCATTATTCTATGCAGGGGGCAGGTCAGGTACGGCATATATACCATGTATCGGTGAAACTCTGGATACTGGGACGAATAGGGCAGGGAGGAGACATATTGATTCTTATGATAATCTGAAATGGCGGATATATGTACAATGTCTTGGAACATTAGGTGGCTAGGGAGTGCCAGCATATGTACTATGGTATTTTCTCTGGTCAGACAATTTAATATCTTGTGCCTGCAGGAGACACACGTAACCTTGGACCTCACTAAAACAACCCACAAACAGTGGGCAAAAAATTCCTGTCATACCAATTTATAATGAGGCGTCTCTCTGCTGGTGCATAGATCCTTAAGATGGGAGGTTGAGAAGTTACAGATCGACCCTGAAGGGCGGTTTGTTTTTGTTGCTGCACACATTAACTGTACTCTATATGTGATTATGGGAATATATATATATATATATATATATATATATATACCCCCACCTTGAACCCTACATGTGATGTACCAGGCCATGAGCTGTGCTGCATCATATCCATTGGCTAGAGTACTATGTATGGGGATTGCAATATGACGTTATGTACTAGACTAGATAGATTCCACCTGGGAGGGTCGCTCCAGGAGTCGGGAAATCATAGATTACCATTGGCGGGATTGTTAGAGGAGGTGGGGTGGATGGATATGTGGCACCTTAAATATCCTGAGGCTATGATATATCCCTGTAGGTCTGCTAGCCACAACACCTTTTCGCGCATAGATTATGTCTTTAGCAACCCAGCCATGTGTTCAGTAAATTATAACGTGGAATATTGAACCAGAGGGGTTTCTTATCACTCTCCCATGAAATTGACTCTGGTTACCAATGATAGACGGAGGGGGTCTTTCTATGAGAATACACCCCTTTTGGTTAACTCTATTTTCTCGATCGAATTCCTGATCAGCTGTCGGTATTTATGTCTGAACACACAGTTCATGAGGATGTGTCAGTAGTATGGGAGACCCTGAAGGCATACCTGAGGGGATGCCTGAAATAATCAATTTCTTTTATAAAATGGGCAACTGCTAGACAGGAACAGGAATTGGCAACTGCGTGCTCCAGACTGGAGGAGGTATATGTGGCAGATCCTACAGACCAGAACAGGGAAGATTGGCTATTAAAAGGGTGCCAATACCTTACCTTTATTGAAAGAAAAAGCTCAACGTAAATTGTTCTTCATTAAACAATCCTACTTTGAGTTGGGTAATCAGTCTGGTAAACTATTAGCACATATAGACAGACAGAATCAGGCATCCCCTGCAGTACTTCGTATCTAGGCCGAAGATAACAGTCTGATAACTGAACCAGGTGCAATCGCCCAGAGATTTCCGGAATTTTATCAGGAATTATATAAGGCACGGGTGGGATATACCTCAGGGGAAGTATTAAATTACCTCCAGTAATTAGAATTTCCCAAATTGACACACAAAGCAGTGGAACTGTTAGAAGCCCTAATAAAACCCCAAGAGGTTGCGGACGCTATAGCCTCATTGGCGAATGGGAAGTCCCCCGGCCCAGATGGATTGCCACTAGAGGTTTATGCGAGATATGCGGATAACCTATCCCCCTTGTTGATGCAAATGTATGCAGATTGATTTGCAAAAGGGAGTCTACCTCCATCATTATATGATGCTACTATTGTGGTGCTTCTTAAACTGGGCAAGGATCCAACTGAGTGCTGCTCGTACAGGCCTATATCTCTATTAAATCTTGACTATAAAATATTAGCCAAGATACTGGCTATGCATCTAACTGGAGTCATATCTAGTCTTATTCATACTGACCAGTCTGGGTTCTTACCTAGCATATCCACCACTGATAATATCAGACGGGTGCAAGTGTTAACTCAAATAGGTATTAGAAAGAAACAGAAGTGGACAATGGCATCATTAGAGGCCGCTAAAGCTTTTGATTCAGTATCTGTCCGTATCTGTTGGCCACTCTTCAATGCTTTGGATTTGGGCCCAATTTTATTAAATGGATGTCTGTTCTATACCAACAACCATGAGCCAATGTACAAGTGAATGGTGTTTGCTCGGCATTCTTCCAGCTGGCGCAGGGGACCAGACAAGGGTGTCCGCTTTCCCAATTACTATTTGGTTTGGCAATAGAACCGCCAGCCATGTGAATTAGAGGCGATTCACAATTGAAGGGGGCATGGGTAGGAAGGAGGGAGGATAGAGCGGGCCTCCATGCCAACGACATGGTTCTCTTTATGTCAGAGGTGGAGGAAACCCTTCCTCATGCCATTTCTTTAATCAATGCTTTTAGTCATTTCTCAGGTTTTACGGATTAACTGGTCCAAATCTGTTCTGTTCCCACTATACTCAATCGAAGGGACACTTTATACTACAGTTTTGCCTGTAGTTCCCAGTTTTAAATATTTGGGCATATTTATCACAGCGGATGCTGTAACCTTCCATGCTCTAAATATACAACCCCTCCTTAATTATAGTAGAGACAAATTTCGGGTTGAATTAACTTAATCAAGGTAATTATATAAATGCTTATATGTTCTAGAACATGCACCCTATATAGTACCCAAGGCAATATTTCAACAGTTCACCTCAATAATGTCTCCGTTTATATGGGGAACTAATAGACCTAAATTGTCCATAATAAACCTATGTCGTTCTAGGGGAGAGGGGGGAATTTCTCTGCCTGATTTTCACTAATATTATTATCTAGGGGGGCAGTTGCGACACCTGAGGACATGGGTGTCTAATACCGAACAATTAACTAATTCAGAGGCTCACTTGGCCACGTACTTAAACCTCAAATCCTTGTGGCCGGTGTTGGAGAAGCCTCGACTATTTTCACGAATGCTTTTGTCGATACACAAATTAGCGATACAGGTATAGGAGGCTTGCAAGAGGTTGCATACACGTCAGGGAAGTATGGCCGAGACTCCCTTATGGGATAACCTTATGTTCCCTTCTTTGCTGTCTCTACCCGGGAGTCAATTATGGAAAGAACACGGTATCCGCACTCTGGGGGATGTCTACAGTGACAATGTTTTTAATACTTTTGTATTTGTGAGTAATAAACATGACTTACCCAGAACAACATTCTACAGGTACTTACAATTGAGGCATGCTCTACATTCCCATTTCAGTGCCCAAATAGATATATCCACCTACCCAATGATTGTAGTGATTCGCTCACAGGGGTCTTGTGGATTCATATCAACATTATATACCCACCTTCTAGGTACTAAGCTACAATATACCCCGATTCCAGCCATTTCTAAATGGAAAGACATGATACCAGATCTTAAAGACGAAGATAAAGGTGATGTTTTGGAATCACCTACTGTGGTTTCTCCTGCTATAAACAATACGTTTATACAACTGTGTATTGTACATTAATTCTATTTAACTCCTTCTCGGCTATGTAGGATGGGCAGGATAACTCATTCGAGATGTCTCCGATGCGCTAAGGATGGGGATAACTTCTGGCATCTCATATGGGCCTGCACATATATACAAGCATTTTGAAAAGAATGTATAGATTTCTTGTCTGACTCATTAAATCTTCCCGTCCCTATGATGTGTCTATTTGGTATTATGGATGAGGTTACTTATACACATAATACCAGGATATTTTTGAGAGAAGTTTTATTTTTGGCATGGAAAGCTATAGAAATTAGGTGGATAAGAGACAGAAATCCCACAGTGAGTCAATGGAGGGTATTGGTGAACACGATAATTCCATATGAAAACATAGTCTTCAAAAACCGGGGATGTTCCCCCAAATTCCCCCCAAAGTCTGGGGATCGTGGTGCTCTTCTCCACAAACTTTGTATTCAGCTCATATGTTCACTGATAGCCTTACTGCTGCATCTAGATAAAAACCTGTATTATTTGAAGTATATGTGCGCTGATGTATATGACCAGCTTTATGTATTATAATGTCTATACTATATACGATGAGAATGTAAAGATATGGTGCTGTACAAATTTTTAGGAGGCTTTTTGAGTTGTACAGATGTTCTGTATATTCTAGCAATTTGTAATTTGTATAAAAAAATGAAATGATTGCAGTTTACAATGAAGTCATTCATTTATGAACTTGCCTGATGAAAGCGCCTCTGTGCTACAAAAGCTTGTAGATATAATTTTTTCTGGATAGCCAATAAGGGCATTACTGCTATAATATGTTTGTATTTAACATCACACACAAGCTATGTTCAATATTAGTGTATTTTATTAGCATTCTGTACCTTCATACTACTGCACGTTTAGGCTCTAATACGAGAAACATTTCCCAATTCCTTTAATATGAATGTGTTACACAGATATATATATATATATATATATATATATATAATTTTTTTCCCTGCAAATTAAAGCCAGATAGCAACACATGTCCTTTTTATCTAATCCTTTTTTATCTGATTATAGTTTTTTATTTTTTATTTTATTGCCGTAACATAATTATGGGTCATCAGACAAACTTTGTAGCCACCTGCTTTTGTAGCTGTGGATAGGGTTCCCAGCCCCGTCAACTTTATATAGTAAAATCACAGCAAAAGTGTTTGCAAAAATTGATTTATATTTTTATTTTCATTCAGTGAACGTGAAATGCGTCTCTCTTAGTGCGAACGTTTTCGGCCGATGATTCAGCCTAAGAGAGACGCATTTCACGTTTACTGAATGAAAATAAAAATATAATCAATTTTTGCAAATACTTTTGCTGTGATTTTACTGCATAATTATGAGTCAGCCATTTTGCATTTAGGGAGATATGCTCTTTACAGCAGCCCCATAGACGCAATAGTCAGGAGGGGACCTCATTGACTTCTATGGGAGAGTTTTCTAGGGGTGCTCTGTGACCTGTGCAAGGAAAGAATAGATAAGCTCTGACAATCACCTACTGTGTTTCACCTAATGTATATATAAATGTTATTTGTCCTCTTAATCCTTTCTGTAATGATAATAAAGAGATGACTGCTGAAAAATGATACAGACCAGGGTGTGGTGTCTATTATTAGGCCTAGGGTCCAATTTAAAAAATGATACATTTTAGAATTTTTTTTTAAGGAAAACTAAAAATAACACCAGTAATTTTTTAAAAATCTAAATGAAAACTTGATTTAAACATTAGGTAATTTTCTGATTTCACATTCCCTTTAAGAAGTTCTGCATTTGATCATCTAATTGACTGAGTATTCCATACCATCAATCTATGTATGACCAGGTATTCCCTATATCTGAATTTATTTTCCAAACTATATCCTGAACCGAACATTTACTTGACCACACAGGCGATGTTACAATTACTGTACAGGATATTAAGACTCGTCTGTAGAAGACACATGAACATTAAATGGGATTTCAAGTACCAGCGACATTGGTCAAAAATAGCTTTGAAGTGACCTTCTGTACACTAGTGATGACCAGAATAACCGTGCTATTTCATAATTAATTCATGATATCATAGTTGGCTGAAGAGAGGCAGTGTGAAAATTGGCAATGCCTTTTGGAGGAAGGGATTAATATACTTTATATTTTCCAGTCTTCGTACTGGATGCTTGCCAAAGGTAAAAGGAAGAAAATGATTTTATTTATTCAATTTCAATTTTATTTATGCTCTGATTGAAAACTTTAGCTGTGAAGGGTTAAAAATGTCAGCGCTTTGGAGCTATACTTTTTCAAGCTGTGAAGGTGCCATGTACAGGTTGAAATGAAAGTTTCCACTTGAAAGAACCACTGCTGGGATAGTATAATATGCTTCAACCAAGCTCACATTAAATGACAAGTCCATGGTATGTACTGGAAAATTGAAAGTAATGTAATTCTGTATTGACTGCACATTCCAAGTAGAACTGCTGTCTTGTCTCATACTGAATGGAATTCACATTGTCAAATCCATTAGAAGACACAAAAATTGGTTAATAACATTTTTGAAGAACTGAAGATACTTTTATTTTACCAACTTTTTATTTTCTTTTAATGATTTTTCACAATAGCAATGTTCAGAAACCCGACCTCCCACAACGGAGCCCCAAACGCTGCAAGCATCTCGGTGCCTGTTCTCACAGTCTCTCCCATCAGTGATCGGTACTACACCTTGTCATGGGGCAGATTCGTCCAAGTTCATGCAAGGTAGACAGGTCACGTGTCAGCCTGGACAAGGGATTGTCTCCAGCCACAGGATCCCTTCATTTGGTCCTTCTCTGCGCCTGCATCAGTTGTGCAGTCTTTGTTAGACAGAGCAGACTACAGAGCTCAGCCCGACCCTCTGATCAGCCTCCCATACAGCTTCATGCAGAGAGACAGGAGACCGCACTACATCAGGGCCCCACACAGGCTCTGGGTGTAGCAGGAAGACCACACCCACCAAGCATAGTGAAGGATTAACTCCTTCACTACCCGACTAGGGCCAGAGAAACCAACCTGCCTGGATCAGTGTAGACTGACACCAACAACCGAAAACTGTGGTGGTCCGTGGGGAACAGACACCCACCCTGCTCTTAGCCTGTTCCCAGTAAGAGCCGGCCCGGACCGCTGTGTAAACAGCACTCACTGCTGACAAAACACAAAAGACCCGGCTCTTACTCCACTGGGGCCACGACCCGCTACCACTCCAGATACTCCCCTACAATATATATATCTTTGCAGAAGTGGTCGACTGCAGAGATATTTTTATTAGAATTTAGATACTACATTAAAATTAAATGTTTGCCAATTGCATCTTTAGGGTGGAGATGCACTGTGATTTTCATAAATGAAGAATATCTTCTCTTGAGTGGAATAGTTGAAGATAAAAAATTATTTCTGTATTTTAAAGGGAATCTGTCGCCCTGATTTTGGATCATTGACTACAGTCATACATGTGTAGTACTGCAGATAAGGAGTCCAGATCACTATTTTTTATTTTCCTACTGCCCCCCGTTTCCTCGCTTTCAGCGCTAAGAGCGGCTTTGAATTACATTGTCAGGACTGCTGTGCAATGCGCACAAGTCCTCTTCATTATATTAGAACAGCATAGCATTCCTGACTGTGTATTTCAATGAAGCTTTGGGTGCTGACAGTGGGGGAATGAGGGGCAGTAGGAAAATGAAAAAAGTGATCTGCACTCCTTATCTTCAGTACTACTTGCAAATAATAGACCAAAATCAGGGTGACAAATTCTCTTTGAGACTTATTAGATTTTTTTTGCAAGCTTTGGGTGAGATTTCTCAAAACTGGTGTAAAGGAAAACTGGCTTAGTTGTCTATAGCAGTGTTTCCCAACCAGTGTGCCTCCAGCTGTTGCAAAACTACAACTCCCAGCATGCCCGCACAGCCAAAGGCTGTCCAGGCATGCTGGGAGTTGTAGTTTTGCAACAGCTGGAGGCACACTGGTTGGGAAACACTGGTCTATAGCAACCAATCAGATTTCAGCTTTGATTTTCCAAAGGTTTTCTGAAAGATGAAAAGTAGAATCTGATTGATTGCTATTTAGTTTTCCTTTATACCACTTTTGATAAATCTATCCCTTTGTGTATATATGTTGTTTATTCTGACTAGTTACCAGTGGTATATCAGCTACTATGGTGTCCAGAAGTTGAGGGGTCCCATCACTAGGTGCCTTTGTGGAATGTAATATTTAGTTATCATTGCATTATTGCCCATGTATGAAGAGTGAAAACTGAATGTCGAAGGGTGAGAGAACAAAGTGTGAATAAAAAAAGTAAGCGAGCGTTAGAAAACTAAATGCAAAGCATCAAAACATAGAAACATGGCAGAATAATGGCAGATAAACACGTGGTCCATCTAGTCTGACCTTATATTATTTCCTTTTTATTTTTATCTTTGTCATCAGCAAACAGGCAAACTTTACCAACCATACCTTCTCCTAGGTCACTTAAAAAAAAATATTCAACAGGAACAGACCCTTGTGGTCATCACTGGTCATTGCACAAGGAAAGAGTAGATACACTTTTAAAATGGCCACCATTAACTACAACACTGTTTAGTGGACATTTTATTTCATTAGGAGCAGTGCTGTAGTAACTAGCTCCAACTAATGCACTATGGAGCTTTGTAGTTCTGGCATCAGAGCTACCCTGAAACAGCTGACCCCTGCCAATTAAATATTGACGGCCTATTGTTACCGTAGGCCATCAATAGTAAAATCCTTGACAAATCTTTTTTAAATTTCTTATTAGGACATTTTGATGAGATCTCTCATTGAGGAATATCAGTTTTTAGCCGAAGAGGAAAGTAAGTACTTAAAACACCTGTTACAACTGAGAATTGTATATATAAGCTATTGATTTCAGTGGAAACTGTGTAAGACCTGCTGCTGAGTTCCTCCACAGTTTACAGCTGATTACTTAGAATCCCAGCATGGGACACCCTGTTGTCGGTTTAATATCGGAGTCCCTTTCATGAAATAAAAAAAATTAAAAATAAAAAGATTGCCCTAAGTAAATGCACTTTGTTAATGTTTTTTCATTACTGAACCAACTTGTTGCCTTTTGTGCTCATCAAAATGGACAAATCATTATTGGATTCAGTCTAAAACAACCATATGCAATGCAGTGGCGGATCCAGACCCTGGTCTTGGGAAGGGCACTTCCAGATTATTTTCTGTCCGCCGCCACAAAACAATGGTGCTTATAGAACAGACTACACATTGTAGAGGTATACTGTATATTGTGGGGCACAGTGTATGCTAAATGTGTATGACATAAACATAGAAACATAGAAATATAGAATGTGTCGGCAGATAAGAACCATTTGGCCCATCTAATTCTGCCCAATATACTGAATACTATGGATAGCCCCTGGCCCTACCTTATATGAAGGATGGCCTTATGCCTATCCCATGCATGCTTAAACTCCTTCACTGTATTTGCAGCTACCACTTCTGCAGGAAGGCTATTCCATGCATCCACTACTCTCTCAGTAAAGTAATACTTCCTGATATTACTTTTATACCTTTGCCCCTCTAATTTAAAACTATGTCCTCTTGTAGCAGTTTTTCTTCTTTTAAATATTCTCTCCTCTTTTACCTTGTTGATTCCCTTTATGTATTTAAAAGTTTCTATCATATCCCCTCTGTCTCGTCTTTCTTCCAAGCTATACATGTTAAGGTCCTTTAATCTTTCCTGGTAAGTTTTATCCTGCAATCCATGTAACAGTTTAGTAGCTCTTCTCTGAACTCTCTCCAATGTATCAATATTCTTCTGGAGATATGGTCTCCAGTACTGAGCACAATACTCCAAATGAGGTCTCACTAGTGCTCTGTAGAGCGGCATGAGCACCTCCCTCTTTCTACTGGTAATGCTTCTCCCTATACACCCAAGCATTCTGCTAGCATTTCCTTCTGCTCTATGACCTTGTCTGCCTACCTTTAAGTCTTCTGAAATAATGACCCCTAAATCCCTTTCCTCAGATACTAAGGTTAGGACTGTATCACTGATTGTATATTCTGCTCTTGGGTTTTTACGCCCCAGGTGCATTATCTTGCACTTATCGACATTACATTTTAGTTGCCAGATTTTTGACCATTCCTCTAGTTTTCCTAAATCCTTTTCCATTTGGTGTATCCCTCCAGGAGCATCAACCCTGTTACAAATCTTTGTGTCATCAGCAAAAAGACACACCTTACCACCGAGGCCTTCTGCAATTTTGCTGATAAATATATTAAACAATATGGGTCCCAGAACAGATCCCTGAGGTACCCCACTGGTAACAATACCATGGTCTGAATATACTCCATTAACTACAACCCTCTGTTGTCTGTCCCTCAGCCACTGCCTAATCCATTCAACAATATGGGAGTCCAAGCCCAAAGACTGCAATTTATTGATAAGCCATCTATGTGGGACAGTATCAAAAGCCTTACTAAAGTCTAGATAAGCGATGTCTACTGCGCCTCCTCCATCTATTATTTTAGTCACCCAATCAAAAAAATCTATAAGATTAGTATGACATGATCTCCCTGAAGTAAACCCATGCTGTTTTTCATCTTTCAATACATGGGATTTTAGATGTTCCACAATCCTCTCCTTAAGTATAGTTTCCAATAATTTCCCCACTATTGATGTCAGGCTTACTGGCCTATAGTTGCCCGAATCCTCCCTACTACCTTTCTTGTGAATGGGCACAACATTTGATAATTTCCAATCTTCTGGGACGACTCCTGTTGCCAGTGATTGGTTAAATAAATCTGTTAATGGTTTTGCTAGTTCACCGCTGAGCTCTTTTAATAGCTTTGGGTGTATCCCATCAGGCCCCTGTGACTTATTTGTATTAATTTTAGACAGCTGACTTAGAACCTCTTCCTCTGTAAAGACACATGCATCAAAATAATCATTAGTCTTCTTTCCTAACTGAGGTCCTTTTCCTTCATTTTCCTTTGTAAAAACTGAACAGAAGTATTTATTGAGGTAGTCAGCTAGTTCTTTATCTTCTTCCATATACCTTCCTTTTTTTTGTTTTTAATTTGGTAATTCCTTGTTTTAGTTTCCTTTTTTCATTTATGTATCTGAAGAATGCCTTATCGCCTTTTTTCCCTGACTGAGCTAATTTCTCTTCTGCTTGTGCTTTAGAAGCTCTTATAACTTGTTTGGCCTCTATCTACCTAATCTTATAAATTTGCCTGTCATCCTCGTTTTTTGTTTTTTTATAATTCCTAAATGCAATCTTTTTGTTTTTAATGATTTTGGACACTCCTGCTGAGTACCACTATTGGTCTCTTTGTTTTTTTTTGCTTTTTACTGACAAGCCTAATGCAATTTTCTGTTGCTTTCAATAGTGCCACTTTTAAGTAGTCCTATTTTTCCTGGACTCCAATGGAACTGTTCCAATCTGATAGGGACTCGTATACCACTAATCTAATTTAAAAAAAGTCAGTTTTTCTAACTGACTGTGTGGTGTCACTGTAAACTAAACTGACTCTAAATTGTTCTCGCTAACGTGTATGAAATTAGATTTTATGCTATCTTTCACATACAGGGCCACCCCTCTCCCCTTCTTGCCTTCTCTGTCTTTCCTGTATAGAGAGAACCCTGGTATTGTTATATCCCAGTCATTACTCCCATTGAACCACATCTCAGTAACAGCCACTACATCTATATTCTCAGATGCCATTATAGCCTCAAGTTTATTGATCTTATTCCCTAAACTGCTAGCATTTGTAGACAAGAATCTGAGCTTGTAATTTCTTAACCTTTGTGCTACTGGCATCTTCTGGCATTGTTCCGGGGGGTAGTTGGACTGCTGGATTATCACTCTTTTGCCCCCCTTTCCTAGAGTAAATGTTCCTTAGCAAATACTTGGAACTGTTCACCGAGGACATTCGTTCCCTTGAGAGAAAGATGCAAATCATCTTTCTTGTACAGTTCTTTTCCATTCCAACAAGAGCTAACATGAGACACAAAGCCAAACCCTTGGTTCAGACACCATTCACCAAGCCATACATTGAATTCCTTAATGCGCATCTTCCTGTCATGCTGAAGGTTATGCACAGGCAAAACTGCAGAGAATTAAACAGTTGATGCAACCTCCCGTATATCCTTTCCATATAGCTTGCTGCTTTTCCAAGGCTGCTATTCCAAGTGCTGTTTTATAAGTGCATTGGAGATATTCAGGAGACTAACTTAGTCTAACTCAGAGTTTTTCCACTGTAGCAGAACTTCAGTTACTTGGCTTGGCCCTTGGGGATCTCGGACACCACTTCAACACTTTGACTGGGGGGCTCGGTGGAGCTGATGTTGTGTTTTATCCTAATGAGAAATATTTCATAATAAGTATTTGGAGAAGGGGGAGAGGGATAGCAGAGCAGGGAGAGGCTGGTGCTGCTACTAGGGGGTCATTCCATGGGGGAGTAATAAAGCCCACCATAATGCCCCCCCCAGTAGAAATAATTCTCCTTATAATGTGTAAGTATCCCCCATAATTTGCAAGTATAAAATACCCCTTCTTAGTGCCCCCCGTAGATGACCCCATAGTACTCCTCTCCCCCCTTCCCCATAGTACCCACCATAATGTGTCCCAGTATAAAATGCTACTGTACAGAGCTCCCACATATAAAATACCCCCTTCTTTGTGGCCTCAGTAGATACCCCTATAGTGCCCACCAATAATGTGCCAGTAATAAGTGCCCCCAATCATGTGCCAGTAATAAGTGCTCCCCATAATGTGTCAGTAGCAAGAGCCCCCCTAATGTGCCAGTAAAACTATTGTACATATAAAAAAAAAACTGTTATACTTACCTCCATGTCAGCGATGTGATGCAGGCCTCTTCTGGCCTGTGTCCCACGCTGTACGATTGCGCTGGCCTGCGCTGGCCTCTAATAGGCTGCCGGCAGTTGCCCCATTGCCCCCTCCTCCGGATCTGCCAGTGATGCAATGTTACAGTTATTCTTCTTTGGTGGTAGTAATGCCTTGAAAAATGTAACCTTGCATAGGCAAGCTTTGTGGCCTTCAATACTACCTTGACATTTTCTGGATATGGGTGCTCTACTTTTAAACTTCTGCTATTGATGTCTCACAGACAATATACTATTCTGCATATATAAAGTTAAAGAGGTATTCTGAGATGAAGTGCATTGAAAAAGTATTTATACTCTTATACCTGAACTTTTCCAATTTTTTTTCACGTTACACCCACAAACTTAAATGTATTGTATTGGGATTTTATGTGATAAACCAACACAAAGTAGCCAAGTACATGTGAACTGAAAAGAAAATGATACATGGTTTTCAAAATACATGTATTAAACATGTTTCAAAAATACATGGCACTGTATTTTTTATGATGACCTATCCTCTATAAATTTAAAAGGGGTTTGTGAGATATTTTACACTGACGAGCAAAAGGGTAACAATGTTTTGAACTTTGGAATTTCAGGCTCCATATCTCACCATCCACTACAGCTTTAAACGTGAGACTACCATAATTTTATAGACCATTATCTTGGCTAATGCATACATAAATAGGACATCCAACTATTTAGCATATGATTAGCTATGCAGATTCTTGTCATGTAACTGCATTATTACTGTTTTGCCCCTGGTGGTGGAACAATCTTTTTCTTCTTGTTTACTACAGATTACAACCTGTTCTCACATGCCGTAATAGTTCAGTGTGTTGTTAGGTTGATTCCCAAATGAAAGGTCACTGGTTCATATTCAGGAGCAGCCATGAAGAGTTCCCAAGAAACGAGAAACAGCATGTATCTTGGCCAAGAAAATTGCCAAACTGCATCATGTGAGTGCCATGACAGTTGGAAGAATACAAAATAAAGTCTATCCATCCATTCCAAAGCCAAGAGGTGGACGTACAGGCAAAATATCAGAGCCAACAAGTTGGCTCATCACAAGGTCTATTAGTGCTGGCGTGACAAACACTGAAGTGCAAGTGGCTCGTATGCTTCGTAATAGTGAGATAACATTCGTCCATGCAACCACTGTGCGACACGCATTACACAAGTATAGAATGGTGGCCCGAAAAAAGGTGAAGAAACCTCGACTTCAATATTGTCATAAAAAGCGTTGGCTCGAGCTTGCAAAAAAGTGCGAACAGTGGACAGTAGAATGGATTGGAAACGGGTGATTTGAAGCGATAAGAAACAAGGGAAAAGGGGGCTAATGGATCGAGAAATTGAAGGAACTGTCAAGTTTGATAGAGGAAGCCTGATGATATGGGGTTGTTTCACAGCCAAAGGTGGCACATGACACAGCCGTGAAGTGCTACCATGGGACTTGTCACAAATGAGGCAGTTTATTGGCTGCAGTGCACAGGTGACCCTGTCCGACCAGAAAAACAATGAATAGAGCCAGAGACCCATGGAGCTATAACAGAGCAGTGGGTAGCAGGTAAGTATGATTTTTTTTCAACAGGTAGGACATGCTGAATTAAGCTCCTTTTGAAGTATATGGACATTATACAGACAACTCCACTGTTTGGAACCCATGAGAATGGAGAGCTTTTCTAAAAAGGTGACTCCCACTCTATAGACCCAGCACATCCATCGGTTACATGGACTAACATTCATTTGAAAGGCCTCTATCTGGTGCTACAATTGTTAGCCAAATTTATGGCAGGCATCAGCTTCCCCTTCAATAACAGCTGATCTGAGGGTACAAAAAGGGTTGTCTTCTGAAATCATTGATTTATTTATGACGCGTTAGTCTAACCTAAAGCAATGGTGGGTTTGCTAGAAAAAAAGCCTGCAGTTTTGGTGATATGGAATTGCTGCATCTGCATAGACTTCCATATATTCATACTTTGCTCAGTGCCAACAGGATATTGTTTTTAAAACTATAACTGAAGCTAAATACCGGGATGTTCAACCAGGTTTCTGGGCGTCTACAACATAGGTCATTTCAACAAAACATGAATCTCATATAATAGGATGTGATGAATAGCAGTAACCAATAATGATGATTTACTGGTTTGGTTGCATTGTTTTATTTACACATTTTATGACAATTCTACAGCATTTTACGTTCTGCACAGATTTCCTTTTCATTTTAAATACTCTGTGCTTGCACTAATTACCTCAATGGGAAGAAACAGCTCATTTTATTCACTGTAGTTATGTACACACTTTAAATATTCAGAATGTTGAAAGACCAACTTCCAAATGCTTCCTTTTTCAATAACTGTAATGCGTTTGTGGATAATAAATGAAGGCTAGAGACACTGTAGTGACAGATTCATATATATTTCATACAATATTCTGTAGCACCTGGGAATAATAAATTGTCCCAGGAAGACCTCTAGATGGCTCACCTTGTACTGAGGTTACTGCTTTCCTCTGTTTGTATTGCAGTACTTTGAGTATGCTAGACTCTGATTGATTGGATTAATCCTGCTTGCTGCATGTATGGCATCTCCTGGAAGCCATCATTAGAAAAATCAACTGAGTATCTCAAGGTGATAAATAAAGTTCAGGCATGAATGACTTTTCAGAGTAGAAGAAAATCAGCACAAAAGATCAGGCATAGATGCTAGAGGTGGTAAACTGCAGGGAACATTGGGACACTTTGCGGAACCCCAGAAACTCAGGTTTAATTATCCATTCTTATCAGAGAAGTGCTGTGCTATGCTGACATATGAATACATTTTGCATGCTGGGCCAGGGTAAAGTAAAGGATGACACTGTATGATCAACATACTTCATTGTAGGTGTAGGTGGTTTTGTTATCCCTTTATATTGAATACCTACACAAATCCATTTCCTCTCTTCCTCCAATGAATTATTGTTAAAAATGGGATGATGGAGTGTAAAAGTCAAAATAGAGGATTGTCTTCGATTGATCCAAGGAAATTACCCAGTCACGTGGGGTTAGTAAGTATTTTCTTATCATCCGTGAGGCAAGCAGTTAGATTGGAGAAAGATTACTATGTAGAACCAGCAGTAGAACTTCTAGTTGACTTTTACCATTTACCATCCTGCTCCGAAGATTTTCAAACTTTTACTTCTGGATCATCCTGGATATTGACACTTTCCACTTTACTCTTTTTTATGCATGGTATTTTAAGAATCTGGGCCCTGGTGCAGGAGTTCAGCTTGGGCCCCCCTTCCATCAGTGCTTTGTGGCCAGGGGCAGGAAAGCACATTTCCTTCGTGTTGCCTGAGGAAAAAATTTAAACGGTACTTCCCCCATGCCAAATTCTTGACCTTACCCCTTCTTTTCAGCCAGGTGTGTAACTTGACCAGCATGCACTTTCTATAATACCGGTGTCTTCTTATATGGCACAAAGTCTTTGGCCCCCCTCAAAAGAATAAACAGCAGGGGGCGCTACCAGAGGGGAAAATGTAATGTAAATAAAAAATGAACCATATTTTGTATTGCATGTATATTTCAATAATACTTAATTTGAATTGCCCTAATCATTACATTGTGATAATGTTCATGAGATAAAATAAGAAAGTCAGTTCCGAATAGTCAATCCTACTTTGAGCGCTGCAGGTTTCAGGCGTGGTGGGTTCTATTCACACCAAATCCCAATCTTCATAATATTACAACCGCGCTGCTCACCAGAGAATCCACTCAGACCACTTCAGCTTGCGTCAACATTATTCAACACGTCAATCACTGGTTCCTTGCTACACATCCATTCACCTGTCCTATAACAGCCAAAGCCAGATAGGCAAAGATAGTAAAGCACCGCAATGAGATTTAATCACACACCAGTTTTTATTATACTCACAAACATGTGAGGAATATAGGCATATAAAACAATTCAGACGGCTTCCCGTCTATCACCCAACCCATGTATAGTCCGTATAGTACCACTTTAATCCAGAATAATCCCTATTCCCTAGTTCTATTGTTTGCATGTGTAATGGTGTGCTGCCATACGTTTTTCGTTTGCTGTTTGTATGTTAGCTTTATGGATGTGCACCTCTGACTTCTGATGTGCTAGTCTAAATTTTCTTGCAGTTTCTTTGTAAGTAGTCAGTGCATTGACAGGGAGCAGCGATCGCGACGCCCCCCCTTGGTGGAACCCCTCAGACGCCGTGTTCATACACAATCGTTGCATCTGATATTAATAACAGAGTGTACAATTAAAAAAAGAAGAAATAATACTTACCTGATCCATTTGCTCGCTACGGGTCAGCCGCCATCTTGCTTGAAGGTCTGGTGCGAAATCTCTCACGGCCTGAGATAACGTCATTACGCCAGCTGGTGTGGTGACGTCATACCAGGGGCGTAGCTATAGGGGGTGCAGAGGTACCAGTCGCTACCGGGCCTGAGGGGGCCCAAAGACCCTTGTGCTTATAAGAAGATACTGGTATAATAGAAGGTGGGCTGGCTCTGTTATAGATTTTGCACTGGGGCCCAGAATCTTCAAGTTACACCTTTGGCTGGAAGGAAGGGGTTTGGTCAAGAATTTGGCAAGGGGGGGTTCAGTTTTTTTCCTCAGGCTGCAGGAGGGCTATGTGCTTCCTGGCCCCTGGCCACAAAGCACTGAGGGAACGGGGGCCCAAGCTGAACTCTTGCACCAGGGCCCATGAGCCTTTAGCTACGCCCCTGCGTCATACGTCACCACGCACAGGATTTCGGTTGAGATCTTTAAGTAAGATGGCGGCGGCCAGCCTGTTGCAAGCAAATAGATCTGGAAAGTATTCATTTTTTGTTTTTTACGCTATTTCAGGTTACCTCGATTCGCTACTGCAAAGCATGAGAAAATTTGAATTTGCAGCAAATCGAATTTATCCTGAAATTCGGATTGAGGTCCACTTTGTGGACTTGGATTCGCTCATCACTGCTGGCAAATAAAAAACTTTTTATAGTCCCAAATAACACATTGAAACTTAGATTGTAACTAGAGATGAGCGAATTTCCGCTTATGAAATTCGTTCACACTTCGTTTGGTGGTAAAAGGTGAATTGCGTTATGGATTCTGTTACCACGGACCATAGCGCAATTCTATGACAGAATGCATAATGGAGAGGACTCTCCTGCATAACGGAAACGGGGCGTATCCGTTTTTCAGCCCATAGACTTCGATTATGACAAAATGAATAACGTAATGCCTCTAAAGGCATTTCGTCATAAAATTGCGTTATGGTCCGTTGGTAAAGAAATCCATAACGCAATTCACCTTTTACCATCAAACGAAGTGTGAACAAATTTCAAAATATTAAAGTCGCTCATCTCTAATTGTAACCACCTCAAGGCTTCTGTAATATTTTCTCTTGACTTTCATGTAAAAAGTAATTTATGTTATAGTTTTTTTTTTCTCTCGTTGTAATGGCTTTGCACAATCGATACAACTCAGGGCCTCAGCACAGTCTAATCAGGGACATCAACGCTTTTCTGAATAACCTGTTTTGTGAATAACTGAAGCAATGCTTTAGACAGACCCGCCAACCCTCAGTGTGTATTATTGATTTGGAGTGTACTTCATAGACAGCTATAATTAGTAGTTTTTATTGAAATGTGATTTGTTGTGCTTAGGACTCAAGTACTTGTAGAAAGGGTTGTCTGAATTTAAAGGGGACCATCATTTAATCATATGGCGTTATTCACTGGTAGAATAACGCCCATGAAATATTATGATGTCCTACATGAACCTATAATGCTTTTAGCATCATTTCCAAAGCACATTATACCATATACCATACATTATTATTGTTCTATTTTTTAGGTGCACAGTGTATGCATTTGTTCTTACTTGTGTTTATATCGATTTTTAGAGAATTCTCATTCTTGATGAAGAATTGGATGATGTAATAGAATTAAGGAGCATTTTCAGATAAAGAAGACATTTGAATCTCCCTGAACAAACTGGACACTTTTGAATGTTACTACCAGCCCTAATTGAATGACCATGGCTTTCAAATGTAGTTATACATACAGTATGTATAGCTATGGCCATATGTGTCAGAGATTAGTTGTGCTAGCAGAGGAGTGAATATATACTGTAGATAGTAGTTTTTGGAGGAAATAAATCTAGAGCTTAGGGTACTCTGACACTAGCGTTTTTACTGGATCTGGCAGGGTTCAGCAAAAACTCTTCCATTACTGATAATACAACCATCTGCAGCCGTTATGAACGGATACGGTTGTATTATCTTTACCATTGCCAAGACGGATCCGTCATGAACTCCATTGAAAGTCAATGGGGGACGGATCCGTTTTCGATTGTGTCAGAGAAAACGTATTCGTACCCTTTGAATTGCATTGTGGGTCATGATGGATCCGTCTTGCTCCACATCCCATAATGGAAAGAAAACCGCAGCATGCTGCGGTTTGCTCTCCGGTATGGGAATGCAACCAAATGGAACGGAATGCATTTTGGAGCAGTTGTCAGTTTTGGCAATGAATGGGGACACAACTGATCCTATGACGGATCTCAGTACCGGAAAATAGAAACGCTATTGATGGAAAATTTTACGGGACTCCAACTATGAATAGGTCACTTTAAATTCCTGTCCGAGACCATGCCCTTTATGAGAAGACAGCCCAGAGTCCATTAAAGGACCTTAGGATTGTCTGATAATATTCCTTGCTGTTAGGTCATATGCAGGTATGCCCTAACAACTGCCTATCTACTATTAGTACAGAGGCTAATGTACTGACATATATACAGTGGATATAAAAAGTGTACACACCCATGTTAAAATGTCAGGTTTCTGTGATGTAAAAAAAAAATTTGACAAAGATAAATCATTTCAGAACTTTTTCCACCTTTTATGTGACCTATAAACGGTACAACTCAATTAAAAAACAAGCCAAAATCTTTTAGGTAGAGGGAAGAAAAATTATAAAAAATAAGTAATCTGGTTGCATAAGTGTGCACACCCTTAAACGAATACTTTGTTGAAGCACCTTTTGATTTTATTACTGCACTCAGTCTTTTTGGGTATGAGTCTATCAGCATGGCACATTTTGACTTGACAAGATTTGCCCACTCTTCTTTGCAAAAACACTCCAAATCTGTTAGATTGCGAGGGCATCTCCTGTGCACAGCTCTTCAGATCACCCCACAGATTTTCAATCGGGTTCAGGTCTGGGCTCTGGCTGGGCCATTCCAAAACTTTAATCTTCTTTTGGTGAAGACATTCCTTTGTTGATTTGGATGTATGCTTTGGGTCGTTGTCATGCTGAAAGATGAAGTTCCTCTTCATGTTCAGCTTTCTAGCAGAAACCTGAAGGTTTTGTGCCAATATTGACTTGTATTTGGAACTGTTCATAATTCCCTCTAGCTTAATTAAGGCCCCAGTTCCAACTGAAGAAAAACAGCCCCAAAGCATGACGCTGCCACCACCATGCTTCACTGTGGGCATGGTGTTCTTTTGGTGATGTGCAGTGTTGTTTTTGGGCCAAACATATCTTTTGGAATTTTAGCCAAAAAGTTCAACCTTGGTTTCATCAGACCATAACACCTTTTCCCACATGCTTTTGGGAGACTTCAGATATGTTTTTTCAAAATGTAGCCTGGCTTGGATGTTTTTCTTCCTAAGAAAAGGCTTTCATCCTGACACTCTACCCCATAGCCCAGACATATGAAGAATACGGAAGATTGTTGTCACATGTACCACACAGCCAGTACTTGCCAGATATTTCTGCAGCTCCTTTAATGTTCCTGTAGGCCTCTTGGTAGCCTCCCAGACCAGTTTTCTTCTCATCTGTTCAACAATTTTGGTGGGACTTCCAATTCTTGGTAATGTCACTGTTGTGCCATATTTTCTCCACTTGATGATGACTGTCTTCACTGTGTTCCATGGTATATCTAATGCCGTGTAAATTATTTTGTACCCTTCTCCTGACTGATTCATTTTAACAATGAGATCCCTCTGATGCTTAGGAAGCTCTCTGTGGACCATGGCTTTTGCTGTGGGATGCGACTAAGAAAATTTCAGGAAAGACCAACTAGAGCAACTGAACTTTATTTGGGGTTAATCACTTTAAATGATGGCAGGTGTATGCTGACTCCTATTGAACATGATTTTGAATGTGATTGCTTAATTCTGAACACAGCTACATCCCCAGTTATGCAACCACATGTTTTCTTCCCTTCACCTAAAAGATTTCAGTTTGTTTTTCAATTGAGTTGTACAGTTTATAGGTCACATTAAAGGTGGAAAATGTTCTGAAATGATTTATCTTTTTTTTACATCACAGAAACCTGACATTTTAACAGGGGTGTGTAGACTTTTTATATCCACTGTATATATAATCACAATATGTGACAATGGGAAGTCCTGTTCCCAATTGCTAATCAGTCTCTGTTGCATAACTGTGCTTCTGACTTTAGTTTCTTGCCTGGGCAAATTGGCCTCAACAGATCTTGCTAGATCTCCCTTGCTTTTTAGAGCTTGTAAAGTGCTATAATCCAATATATAATTTGTTTGCCAGTGTACGGACTGCTACCTGTTTCCTGGTTCCTGATCCTCAACCACCTGACTTGTGCCCGTTCACTGTACTGCTACTGTGCCACCTTCACTAACCTTCGGGTTGTTTCACAGATTCGCTTGAACTTTGTCAGCCCTTACTTCTGCCTGTTTCCTAACTTCTTGTATTGCCTGTATTGCCACACACCAGTGTTTCTGATCCGATTTCGGGTTATTTCCAGAGGTAGTGGCTTGATGCTTCCCCTGCAGTGAAGTCCAGATATTAGTGCAGAGGTTAAAGGGTGAAAACCAGGAGTCCACCACGATACTTCCCTCAGGATTAGACCAAAAGTTGAACTGGTTGGAACAGGAGATCCATATCCACTGTCCGTAACTCAATATACGTAATTAAAAGGTAACAATTAGAGATTAGCAAATTAGTTCTATAGAATCAAAATATTACCAAAATGTTTTAAAAAAATGGATTATATAGAATCAGTATTCCATGTGATTTGATTTGGGAGAACTTTTGCATGAGAGAGAATGTCATTCCCAGCTTTTCGGGATTTAGGTAAATCGTGCACAAATTAGTTTTCAGACATTTTCTCATGACTTAGAACAATCAAACATAAACTTCTCCCTATGGAATTAGAAGAAATTAAGAAATAGTTAAATATATATTGTAAAGAAATAATTTTACAAATCAGTAAAATCCCCAAAACACTTTTTTTTTTTTAAACAAATAAACCCATATAGAAATGAGCAAATCAGTTAGTTCCTACAAGTGTAGAAGCACCCACCTACCTGTTGAATGACTGGTCCAGATATCTTGCCTGCGTGGCTACTTCAAGTGACGAGGCAAACACAGTGGCTGTGCTTCCACCAGAGCTTGTTCATCAACAGACAGTTGGGTGCTTCTTCATTTGTGGGGACAGCTCCTCACAGGTGA
The DNA here is from genome assembly GCF_014858855.1 of Bufo gargarizans. Lineage (NCBI taxonomy): Eukaryota > Metazoa > Chordata > Amphibia > Anura > Bufonidae > Bufo > Bufo gargarizans. The sequence goes on from NC_058081.1 coordinate 178,352,252, forward strand.
ATAATTCTTGCAAATGAGACAATTTTATTTGCTAGGATCGATTCAGTCAAGCCTAAATGTAAACACTATGGTGGAGATTTATCAAACTGATGTAAAGTAGAACTGGCTTAGCTGCCCAAGCTGCCCAAACTGGCTTAGCAACCAATCAGATTTCACTTTTCATTTTGCAAAAGAGCTGTGAAAAATAAAAGGTGGAATTTGGTTGCAATGGTCATCTAAAGCTACTTTCACACTCGCGTTTTGGGCGGATCCGTCATGGATCTGCAAAAATTGATCCATTACAATAATACAACCGCATGCCTCCGTCATGAACAGATCAGTTTGTATTATCTGTAACATAGCCAAGACAGATCCGACATGAACTCCATTGAAAGTCAATGGGAGACTGATCCGTTTTCTATTGTGCCAGATTGTGTTAAAATTTGGCTCAGTTTCATTAAGTTGAAAGCAAAATGCTGCATGCAGCATTTTGGTGTCCGCCACCAGAGCAGAATGGTGACTGAACGGAGGCAAACTGATGCATTCTGATCGGATCCTTTTCCATTCAGAATGCATTAGGGCAAAACTGATCCGTTTTGGACCGCTTGTGAGAGCCCATGACGGATCTTGCAAACGGAAAGCCAAAACGCGAGTGTGAAATTAGCCTAAGCCAGTTTTACTTTAAACTAGTTTGATAAATGACCCTATATGTTTTAACTTGTACATAATTTAGGATTATTGGGGTAGGCTGTGAAAGAATAATAAAAAATATATACATTGAATACAAATGTCTAAATACTAAAACATAGCACAATTATAAACAGCTAAGGGTACTTTCACACTTGCGTTGTGAGGATACGTTATTAATACATTTCAATGGAAATTAATCTGGCATTCCGGCAAGTATTCCAGAATTTTGGCGGTATTTTCTCCGGCCAAATACCATAAGAGGGACTAAACTGAAGACATCCTGATGCATACTGAATGTAATGCTTTCCATTCAGAATGAATTAGGATAAAATGGAAGCGTTTTTTTCTGGTATTGAGCCCCTGTAACGGAACTCAATACCGGAAAAGAATAATGCTAGTGTGAAAGTACTCTAAAAAGCTTCGACTGCTGGAATGCAGAGTGGCAAGACCACAATTGGCCCATTCATACATGCTTTAAGCATACTTAAAGAGGACCTGTGACCACTCCTGGCATGCCTGTTTTAATAGCTTCATGCATTCCCCATGTAATAACAATTCTGGAGCATCTATTCTTATGTCTCTATGTTGTGCCATTCCTTTATTATTTCTACTAGAAGTTGTGAATTAATTGCTAGCAGTCTGCAGTAAAGGTACAGAGGAGTGTTAATCAGTTTGGGGGGGGGGGGGGTCTGAAAATGGCAGCACTGATTAGAGTCTGTCTGTGCAGGTACACCCCCCCAACTGGTTACCTCCCCTCCGTATCCTTACTGCAGACTGATAGCAATTCATTCATAACTTCTAGTAGAAATAATAAAGGAATAGCACAACATGGAGACATAAGAATAGAAGCTCCAGAATTGTTATTACATAGGGAGTGCATGAAGCTATTAAAACAGGCATGTCAGGAGTGGTGACAGGTCCTCTTTAAACTAAGTGAAGAAATCCAGCTATTTTGTTGGAACCATTGATACCATATGCTAAGAATTATCCCAATACTAAATGCCTTTATAGAATATTTTGCCAAAACTATATTGCAAATTAAATTTCAATATGAGTCCTCGATCTTAAGGTAATATTCACTCTCTTTCCAGGTTACAATTTGATCATCCAGATTCTGAAAACAAAACAATATTACTTCTAATAATGTCTGGAATATAACATTAAAGAGTTATTCCTATCCTAGCAATTTAGGGCTTACCCACAGGATACAATATGCGCTAAATGCCAGATACTGTAGATGCAGCTCCCACCTCTAAAATGGTCTCCCCCCTTCCCCTCCTTTTCCATCCTGCCAATCCAGGATGCAGCAGGCAGATATAGGATATTATCTTTAACATGCCAAATCCTTACTAGTACAAGCCAACTGTTACCTTCATACAATTTTCATTTAGTATTTTTAACCCGATTGACTTCTGATGTTATCTTCATGTCTTCATAGGGATAATATGCATGAAATGAAATGTGACACTATTAAACCAAGGCCACCAGAAGGTGGATGTCTCTACTGGACTAGCAATTCCAATCAGAATTAGTTCTGCCTGTTTACAGTCTAATTCTTTTCAAGCCTTTTCAGAGCAGATGTAACAAACAACATCATTAAACATTATCTCGCTGACAATCACAGGATTTACACCGCCCCTAAAATGGCTTCTAGAACGATCAGAACCGCTCAACACCATCTGTGGGATTTTAACATCATAAAGCATAATTGTTTGTACTTAGAAATAATATTTCACCAAACAATATCTCTAGCGGTTCATTAGGATTTGGCAATTGATGCTTATGATCAAGGGTGGCTCTTACATTACGAAGAAGCCATACAGAATTCAGAAAGCCCGATCAACAATGCATACAATACTATTTGTTTTATTATGTCCTGTAACAACGTATTTAATGGAAAGACAGATTGATAAAACAGAATTTATTACATCACCAACATTTGTTGTAAAGTATTATGAGGGTCATTTACTAAGTAATATACACCAGTTTTCAGATTGCGGCGCAAAAGTTATTTGTGCTTCAGTCTGCGACTCTTCCCCGCTCATGCCAGGTCTAAAAAAGACAGCGTAGCAGGGAAGGGGGTGGGCCTCTAAAGGGGACAGAGTCTAAAATGCTGGTCTTAATAAATGACCCCCTATGTTTTTAATTCACTCTCCTTTACTCTCAGTAGCGGTGGATGGATAAATGTATTTCATAACGAATCTGAACCCAGAATTTGTTAATGATTGAGGTGGGCTCCACAAATCCAGGTTCACTAGGGTGAGATTATTCAGTGGCTATTTGTAGTTTTATAGCATGCATGCATTCACAAATGCAATGTTTGGGATTAATACCAACTTTTTCTGACATGTGCAACTGTGTTGCACAGATTGTAACAATATTAAATAACTATAACAGTGGTTTAATACATTGAAAAAATCTCCACAACATCACCCAGTGTGCCGTCAGGGAAATGTAGCATCCCTAGCCGAATGCACTTGTCCATGTGTCCGTGGTTCCCAGTAACTGCGTTGGTCAGGGCACGTGTAATGTGTTTTTTCGGGACCGCGTGATTATTCACTACTTCCTCCCCTCTCAAAGATCCTCCAATTATGCAAGCACTAATGGGATGCCATATACTCCAAATATTCCTCTTTTCACTACTGCTCCTGTAGGAAAACCACCAATAGTGTAGCACAGTATATGCTTCTTACCTACACCTTTCCCTATTATACTCAGAGGGGCAGGTGGAAATCAGACACAGTAAACACCACAAATCCTCAGATTTTCTTATTCCTCAGTAGTTCTAGATACAATAAAAGCTCCAATAGTGAAGAGCCGCTATTCAGTAGATAAAACCTTTTTTAATAATACTCACAAATGTAGGTGGACAAAAGCGATTATAACAAATAGCAGCCTATTGCTCCTGCCCTGGGCCAGCCAATCACTGTAATGCCAGCAGCCAACATGGCTACAGCATTACAATGAGGGTATTACTTACCTGCACGTTTATTGGCTGCATAGCAGCCAAGAAACTTGCGGGGCAGAGACTCGAACATTGCGCTTGAGCACATGCGGTGTTCGGCCGAGCATGCTCGATCATCACTAAATGACACTGGATCCACCATTCAGAATAGATGATATCACAGTTTATTTACTCATTCCCTGTACAGTGACCTCTGCACAAGTCATAGAGCATGTGTAGAAAAAAAATCCACAGAAAATACATAAAAAAAAAAAAGTGTTTTTTTATTGGCAGTAAAATATAGGTGACATAATCCCATTCAGGAAAGGTTATCAGAACCTTTAAAGTATATTGTCAAAATTAAATCTTTTAATATTTTTTTTTAAATTGTTGATTTTCTAATTTTCCATGTCACTATAATATAAAACACACTGAAATAATGCAGTTTTTCATTGTGAACAGAACCTTATCTGTTGCTATTCCTTAAACTGTTCATACATATTCAATTAATGCTGAACCTGCCAATTTCAGTGGGGCCTATTTACCATCTACTGTGTGAAGGGATGTACAGACTGTCCCCGGGTGGCAGATGTCCGGGGGGAAAGGATCAGGCTGATGGATTTCCACGTGACCAATCCTTTTGTTCTCGGCAAGATAAGCCATCGATAGAGGTGTCCGACAGTGGCTAAGAGAAGATCTGTGATGTGTGATTCCTCCTTTATTTATTCTAAAGGAATTAAAGGTCTAACCGGGTGCCTTCAAGGTCTCACTGGGTGTTCACTTTTGGGGGTTGTTCCTGCACAGTCTGCCATTGGTAACATCCAGTTGGACCTTTATTGCAGACTATTGGAAATGATTTCCTAAACTTCTAGAAGGAATAATAGAGAAATGAGACAACATAGCCTAATCAAAATAGATGCTCTATAATTGTTATTACATGGGGAAAGAAAGTCATTACTAAATCAGACATGTCTGGAGAGATGACAGGTCCTCTTTACTTCCCTCTCCTCATCCACAGCAATTGCATGCTCTCCACGGTTGACTGAGACAGCAGAGATGCTCTTTTAGGTGGCGGTATGGCCAGCTTAACAATTGAGACTGATAATTATGAGGGATTTATTGAAATATATTGCATGTCTGGCCACATGCAACCTAGGCGTTGCAACATTTCTTACTTTGCCCCTCAGTCTCAGTTCAACATCATTATTTTCTAATGCACCACAGAAATGACTTTGCCTTGACCAAGTAACAGATACTCAATTTAAATGGCTATATTTTTTTTAAGAAGTAAAGCTGCATAGCTAAAGGCAGACAATATAAACAGCTATTGCTGTATCACGTCAACACATTGCTTCCCCTTCACATTTAGATGCAAAGTACCAATGTGGAGAGATAGTGGGCTCTTTGGTATGTAAATGAGTACATCGCTGACTTGGTGAATTTGCCTTTTTATGAGACAGATTTCAACAATAGCTGGAGATTTATAAAATTTCCCGTTAATCCTAATGGAGCCTTTACTTCAAAGCCATAGGTTGTGGCTATTGAAATGCTAATGAGGATATACTTCAGATCATAAAACTGCCGGTTTGAAATTTAATTATCAAAACCAGATATTTGTTAATTGATGTCAGAGTTTTTATTTTTATTTTTACCTATTTTCATTATAAAGTAGGAGACCTCAATATCGTGCATTGTGTTGATGTGCTATGCACAGTAAAGGAGGTATATGAAATATACTAATAGGACGAAGAGCTAATTGGGCTTGGAACATCTCTAAGTAATTTACATTGTAACATTCAAGTCCACTCAAAGCTCTTGACTTCATGAAGTTCAATTCTCTGGATTAAAGGGGATGACTCATGAAGACAATGAATTTCTATAGGAAGGTCAGCCTTGCAATTAGCTGATTGCCTTGGGTGCAACTTCTCCAAACCTAGTCATGTTAACATCAAGAAAAGCCACTTCTGGACATATATCCTCCCTGCACTAGGACAAGCTGGATGCCCCAATTCTGGCTCAAAGAGGATGGTTTCTGCAATGGGCAGGGATTATCTTCATGAGATAGCTTTAATCCTGTCACTGCCAGGGATGTTTGGACATTTTGCACCTTTTGACATGTACAAAAGACCCCATAAATTACATGCGCACTTCGCTTGACGATGCCATTACCTGTAGTCCGCACGGACGCAGACTACAGTGTGTAGTGCGCACGCGCCCGATTTCAAACAGGCTCAGGGATAACGTCAGCGCCGGCTCTTGAATATATTATATTAGAGGCGGCGCTGGACTCAGGAAGGTGGCGCTGGGCACCGGACCGAGGGGTGCAGCTGGGCACCAAGTTAGGAAAGGACATCCCCTTGGGCACCTTGGGCATTTGGGCACCTTGGGCATTTATAAAGAAATAAATCAAGACTATTAAAAGTTAATAAGGGCATCATTTAATACAGCTCAGGGAGACCTACAAGTAGGTTTTACTGCAGGGGTAAAATGCTGTGACAGAATCCCTTTAATGTTTTATGAAGGGTTTTTCCTGTCAGTATGTTCTATTGCAGCATATCAACATCGTAGAGTAGTCCCACCTGCTTGGCATACTCCTCTGTGCAAGCATGGCTTTGCTGGATCCAGAGCATTCATGTATTAGATGTATGGCCATACCTTTGAACGGTCAGCTTGTAGTGATACGGTTTATTTTATTTGCCTTATTTAAAGTGCTATGGGATCTATCTGATTTCCCTGAATGCTATGTTTTTAGTCACAACTGACATTACATCTATTGTGTGTGTTTTCCTTGAGGAAGTCTACGAAGTGAATTACCTATACACATACAGATGTAGTCATAATTTGCTTGACTCCACGCATGCCAGTACGGTCACTGTAAAGGTGGATTACACAGCCTGATATTCGGGCACATCATCGGGGAAGAATGTTCCTACAAATTCTCGTTCCCGATAATTTGCCCATCTAAGGGGGCCCCAGATCACCAGATGAATGTGCAAAACACTCCTTTATCGGGTAAAACTGTCATTAGTGCTTCTCCTAGTCCTGTCTAAATCCACCTAAAAGCAATTTGTTGTATTACTGTAATTGATTTTGTTGTGTTAATGGTATTAAGCCAGTCAAGATAACGTCAGTAACATCTGTAAATTTAGTCCAATTTATAACCGGAGAATTGTGATAAAACTGAACCTATTGTTTAATATGTTTTTAAAACATAATCACTGCAGAATGGAAAACTCAGCAATTTTCCAATATTCTTTGTGTTTTGATTCTGCCTGCACCCTTTTTCAAGATATTTGATTAGTGTCAGTAATTGGGGAAATGTATTAACATCCAGAGGCTAAACCTTTACAGACCTGGAGGTGAATACAGTTGCATCAAGTCTGGACTGTGTAAGCTAAACAGCCTGTTAACAAAGTCTGGAGGAAACGGGTAAGACTGAAACAAGAGCATTGGTATAAACCATTGGAGAGGTGAGGAGTTAATCTCCCTTGCTTCAAGGGCTATTTTTTAGCTATACAGCTTTGCTTTTTTCGGGAGTGGGAGGATAGCCCTCTCTGTAAGTATTTACTGAATAGATCTCCTTATGAGAATTTTTTTACGTTATTGAAGTCAGGTCAACTGACTTACTCCGATAAGGAATTTGAATTCACCAGGAATCTCTTCATGGTATTCTATTAGACTTTGGTTTGGATTGAAGGGTTCAATAGGATGCAGTCCCTTGTGGTATAATAGGCACATGCACACTTTACTTGAATTGGGTAGAGATCCATATTGGCAAAAAATTAATATTTTGTATGTCAGACAGGTAGTAGTTAACGGGGTTATAGTTTTATTCACGGTATTATCACAAATAGAAAAGTTGCAGAAACGACTATGGTTTCGCTACTTACAGTGAAGATCGGCACTGTTAAGTATTAAAACAGGCTTGAAATACACACTTCTACACAAATTTATGATTTGATAGGCAATTTGGAACACAGTATGAAAATCTCTCAACTTTATAAAAAATTTATTATAGCACGATTTGAAGATACCTGTTTTCCAGGACAGAGGGCTTGGCAAAAGGAATGTGCATTTTGCGAGATCCTCCCAGTATGAATACATGGTTAAATCTGATAAATGCCAACAGGAGATATGAACATATTCTGTATAACCAGAGAAATAACGAGAAAAAGTGGCTTAGAATCTGGGGAGATTAGAGTCCCTAGAGCCTCAACCGTTTTCTCCAGCCCTCTCCATCTCCCTCTTGTCTGTTTCTGGGGGGACTTGGTGAGGGGAGGACGCATCATGGGTGGGTAGTGGGCGGGACTGGAGGGGTAATTTACTTAAAATAATTCTTTTTAAGATTGATATGTTTTTTACAATATATTTTGTTGGTAAATGTTGGATCTTTAATATAGAAAGTTAAATAAATAAAAAAACGAAAAAAAAAACACAAAGTCTGGTAACTTAACACACTAAGTGATCGTTCACAATGTGTCTTATGCTGCGCAATTTTGGAACCTTCACCGAAATTTCACCTGCAGCCGCGTAGTTTACGAAGTGGTTTCTGCCTCCCATTCATTTCAATGGAAGGCAGCACTAATGATCACGGCATCCAACTAACCTACTCTTTAAAATAATTCTTTTTAAGATTGATATGTTTTTTACAATATATTTTGTTGGTAAATGTTGGATCTTTAATATAGAAAGTTAAATAAATAAAAAAACGAAAAAAAAACCACAAAGTCTGGTAACTTAACACACTAAGTGATCGTTCACAATGTGTCTTATGCTGCGCAATTTTGGAACCTTCACCGAAATTTCACCTGCAGCCGCGTAGTTTACGAAGTGGTTTCTGCCTCCCATTCATTTCAATGGAAGGCAGCACTAATGATCACGGCGCGGCGGCTTAAAGCAGTGGTCACACCGAGAAGGGACATGTCTGTTCTCAGCATGGTTACAGCTTTAAAGCGCTGCTCTGCGATCTTGATCTTCAGTTCTGCCTCCAATTGAAATGAATGGGAGGCAGAAAGGACGCGGCTAACAGCAGGTTTACAGCATGGTTGTTTGCTCCGAAATTCCACACAAAAAATTCACAATGTGAACTAGATCTTACGGAAGGAAATGTTTCTGTGTATTTTAACTGAACAATATGTCAATAAATAAAGTCTGAGGAAAGGTTAAAAATGACAAGATGTATTTCTCTTTTATATGCACTGTATTTTATCTCATGTATAGTGCAATGAGCCTGAGAAAATGGTTTGGTGGACCATTAAGTTCATGTAGAAAACAAATAGTAAAATAACAGTTATGGGGTGTAATTGACTGTGCTGCAATGGGAATTCATAACGAGCCAGTTATGTTATTGCAGTATCTAGAATCTGTGCCTAGAAAAGTAGATTTATTTATTTAGATTTATAGACTTAGAATCTCTGGGTTTTAATTGCATTTTTATTATAATTTATCTATAGTTATGTTTTTTTGACTGGAATAAAAGGTTGCCCCATGTACCCATTCAAAAGCTGCAGCGAAATTACAGGCCCAGTTGCTGTTATAAATATTTTATCTTATTTAAAGATATATTGGGGAATAGAAGGCAATCTAGATAAAGTAGTATTACAGAGTGGGCAAGTGCTTCTATTGGACTATATCAGAGATCAGCAACCTTCGTCACTCCGGCTGTTCTGAAACTACAACTCCCATAATGCTCAATTCACTTCTATGGGAGTTAGAAGAACAACAAAGCATGTTGCATGCTGGGAGTTGTAGTTCGGCTGGAGTGCCGAAGGTTGCTGATCCCTAGACTATATGTTCAGTCTTATTCAGCAATCTGGTTTTGTATAGCTGACTTTAAAAAGGCTTGCCAACTTTTGAGGCGTTTTGGCAAACCCCCTTTTTGGTAAGACCTGTAAAAGGGAAGCATTTATACCTGCTCCTTGCTGCTGGCTCCCATCTCCTTCACTCTCCGGTTTCAGCTGACTTGCTAAGGTCTCCCACTGTAAACATCCACTTTTTTACTGCTGCGGCCAATGATTGGCTGCAGCGGTAAACTCTTTGACTCACGTGACGAATTGACATGATGCAAGAGGGTGAGGTCACTGCTGTAGCCTGTCATTGGCTGAAGCAGTGATAAAGCAGATGTTTACAGTTGGGACCTTGAGCAAGGCATCCGAGACTGCGGTGCAAAAAAAAATCCAGGACCCATCAGCGTGGAGCAGTTAAGTATGTTTCCCTTTTTGCAGGTTTTGCAAAAAACAAAACAAAAGGTGCATCTGTCAGGAGGCTTTTTGCAAATGATATTAAACATAACTCTGATGTGAACAATCAAAGGAGTTCTTCAGGCCTGTCCCTCAGAAACCTTTTTTTAGCTAAACTGTGGTGAGGAAAACTTTTAGCAATACTTACCCCTCTATTGCTCTCTCAATTCCACAATCCTTGTTGCGATCATGTGACCGCTCAACTGGTTGCAGACTCTTTCTATGATGTCACAACCAAATATGCTCCTCTTTCTTCCTGTTCAGCCACAGCTTCAGCTGAATAGGAAGAAAGAGGAGCACATCCGATCAGGACTTCAGATAAGGAGCCCACAGCCAGTTTTGCAGTCACATGATCCCAATCGGGATCACTTCATTTGGGGACTGTATGTTGAGCAGAAGCAATGTTTGACCTTCATTATCTCTTTTACATGCCTATGTTAATGTTCTTCCACCTTCTTGTAGCTTCTCTAGAACTATATTAATTGATTCAGCTTGTTTGCATTGAGTACTGTATGTCAAATCCCTTACATTATACTTTACTTTTTGTAATGCACATTTTGGAAAGTTCATTCTAGTAGTCATAATATGTACAACACTCAGTAGCTTGCATGGATTAGCATTCCAAGTGCGAACATCTTTTAAAATATATTATTTCCATGCCATTTAATAGAGAACTAACATTCAAAAAGCAGTTTAGCCGTTGTAGAGGCACAAAGTGGCTCTTATTAAATTGATTGTCTACAATGTTGATTGTAAACCAGCAAGATTTCCTCCTTGTAACATTTTGCATTATTATGGGTTGCTACTGCTTTGCAGCGTTCATTGTAGAGTTGAGGGAATAGTGTACTCATGAACATCTGTTTAAAGCCTTTATCATTGCAGTGATGCCAAGGACCCCATTAATGAAGTGCCATTTAAAAAATGTGATTAAGTGAGCATTTTTCTATCCAGGAAGGTTAGAGATTCTTTAATAAATTCCATTTGCTGAGGATTTACAATTCCAATAAAGATGCAGCTGCAGCCTGCACAAATGGGCACTGAAAAATTGATTTGAACAAGAATTGGCTGGCACTGATATTCTTGTGCCAGTTTCTAGAAAGGATAAGCAAAATAAGAGCTTATACTGATGCATCACATATATTACTTTAAATGAGGCTTTCATAAAAAAAATTGCAAATCATTAGCAAATAATCTAATTGGCTTGAATGCAACAGTAAAAAGCTGAGCTATACAAGGGTTCTTTAGTCAATAGTTCTGAATTGCTGTAGACCAGGGATGTCCGACCTGCGGCCCTCCGGCTGTTCCAAAACTACAACCTGCATGTGCTGATAGCTGTAGGCCATGGATGTCAAACTCATGGCCCTCCAGATGTTGCAAAACTACAACTCCCATCATTCCCTGATAGCTGTAATATGCCCAGGCATGATGGGAGTTGTAGTTTTGCAACAACTGGAGGGCCACGAGTTTGACATCCCTGCTGTAGGCTGTCCAGTCATGATGGAAGTTGCAGTTTTGAAACAGCTGGAGGGCCGTAGGTTGGGCATCCCTGCTGTAGACGAATTCAGATGAGATTTGCCAGTATTACCTGGGCACACATTATATTTGCTTACTGTATGTGGTGCGCAAGGAAAGTCTATAGAGAAAAATGAAGGAAGGAAAGAAAAAAAAAAATATGTCACCCACTGCAGACAGGGACATATATACCATAGATTCAGCTATGAACCCTTAGAGGGAGAGCACCATGCCCTGGTTAGGATGAATAGTCCAAGGGTCATGGGAATTGAAGCAAACACTGGGACTTTCTTTCTTTCCTAGGTTGTAAAATCTGCACAGTAGGGGGCAATACTTGATCTATACCGTAAGACGTCTTATGCTTTATGTTCACAACTGATTGCAGGTAAAATATTATTGTTTTCTATTTTATGTGAAAATTTTTAAGGCTCTAAATCTTGTTGTACACAGTTGGCAGATGTTGGCAGAGCAAAGTATCATGCATTTGAATTTCAACATGTCTGCTTATTTTACTCTCGGGAAGATAAACCGTTTCAAGAAAAGCAAAAGTATCTCTGGCTCTAAAACACTCTTCCAATAGTAACACAGAGGCCTCAGGGACTCACCACAAGCAGTGATTGTGAGACATCTGTGCCAAGCGTGTATGTGGAGTCGGTTGAAGGAGATACGAAACTGAATAGAAGGCCTTCTTACCCTCGATCTCTTCTGAGGTGGTGGTGAGTCCCTGAGACCTCTGTGTTACTATTGGAAGAGACTTTTAGAGCCAGAGATACCTTTACTTTTTTTGACACAATGTGAACAGGAGCATTGGACCTGCTCCTAATCTCTTAGTGCTCCATTTCTTCCATAGTGGATCGCTGCCCAACTAATCTTATAGATTTACAGGAAGATAAACCGCCTCCAGAGATGTCTAGCCGTGGCTCACTTTCCTGTCCCTCATTCAGAACATATGCATGCTCAGTGGAGTGTGCGTGTGTATTCGGAGATTGCTCAGCAACAGCTATGTGGCATTTATGTCCAGCATGAGAAATGCAATAGGTAAGAAAAGAGTATATTTAAGTAAGGTGCCTATTACACTGCCTGATGTTCGGGCAGGACAAGAACCCGCATGGATTGTCACTAATTTGCATTGGCCTATTTCATAGGCCAATACAAAAAGGGTATGGGGAAAGAATAATTGCTACTGCCACCCTTTCTCCCTCATTTAATTCTATTGATTATCAGCACATACCTTATCACACAGAGAAATGTGCTGCCTGATAATCTGCAATCCTTAACAAGCCAATTATCAGAAACAAATGTTCCTATGAATGTTTCCCGATAATTGGTTTTAAAATTGCTCAGTCTAACGGGACCCTTAGTGACAAAAACAAAACAATAGGCAATAAGCATAAGGGCAGATTTATTCAGAGAAGGTGAGAACAAAGTTATTTGATGACAAATTATAACACAGGAAAATGTATTCAAGATTTTTTCTGATAAATTATTCTTGCATTTTACTGGTTAGGCTTCTGGGAAATATTTGTTTCTGATAAAAGCTTTTATATCTTCATCTTTTTGCAAAAAGGACATTCATAAATTTATTTGTGCTTTGAGCATTTCCCATTAACGTTCAGTCACATAATATACACGTTCAGATGTTTATTCATATTAAGTAAAATTAAATTGCCTAATAAAAATTCCTGTAACTTTATTATGGGTTTTGTGAACCTGGTGGAAGGAATCAATTTAATGTGCCTTTCAATTACCTGTGATTTGTTTTCAGATTTTTTTTTCTCTCCCATTTCAAAATCCTGTGGGTGAACTGGGGTGTAAATATTAAAACAAACTTAAATGAAGGTCCAGTCTATCCTGGTATGAGTGTATTAAACCAGTGTTTCCCAACCAGTGTGCCTCCAGCTGTTGAAAAACTACAACTCCCAGCATGCCTGGACAGTCTTTGGTTGTGCGGGCATGCTGGGAGTTGTAGTTTTGCAACAGCTGGAGGCACACTGGTTGGGAAACACTGTATTAAACCATAGCTTATACTTTTGTTTTAATATGTTTTACTTAAGTTTAATTACAGTAAATGGAGCTTGTTATTAGGACATGCATGGGACAATTTATCGTGGAGGGAATACTTGAATACTTGAAGTCAGTTTTGCTTGAGACTGTTGTACTATATGCGACATTTATCAAATGTCTCATGTTGTTTGTCAAATTTGTCTTATTCTTAAACCTAACAGTTTTGTCTAGAAAAGTTACTCCAGTTTTCCTACTCCACCCTCCTACTGGAGTGAGATTGCCACTTTTTTCGTGACTTTCTAAAAAGGTCTCGATAAATCTTGAGTGAAACTCATTAACATAGCTAACCACGCCCACTTCTCCACCCACATTACAAAACTGGAGTGAATAGTGTAAAAAGGCAAAAAGTCACAAAATGTTTGCACAAGCAAGTCGGAATTCTAGAGTAAGGCCTCATGCACACGGACTTTTTTTTGCGGTCCGCAAAAACGGTTTCCGTTGTTCCGTGATCCGTGTCTGTTTTTTCTTCCGTGGGTCTTCCTTGATTTTTGGAGGATCCACGGACATGAAAAATGACTAAAAAATCTAAGTCAAGTTTGCCTTTGAAATGATAGGAGAAAACGGACACGGATCACAGACGCGGATGACAATCTTGTGTGCATCCGTGATTTTTCACGGACCCATTGACTTGAATGGGTCCGTGAACCGTTGTCTGTGAAAAAAATAGGACAGGTCCTATTTTTTTCACGGACTGGAAACACGGATCACGGATGCGGATGCCAAACGGTGCATTTTGGATTTTCCCACGGACCCATTGAAAGTCAATGGGTCCACGGAAAAAAACTGAAAACAGAACAACGGCCGCGGATGCACACAACGGTCGTGTGCATGAGGCCTAAAGGAAAGATAAATCAGGGCTAATAACTTTATAGGTAAGATGCTTAAAGTTCAGAATGTTGGCTAATTTTTAGGAATGTAACTCTGAGTCTTTCTGCATATAAGATGGAAATATTATTGCTTTATAGTTTGTTATTTGTATTATATAAATGTCCAAATAGACAGATATAGTTGTTATAAATACATTTTTTTTTAAAGAGTGTTTAGGGCAAACATATTTATTTGAAGATCCCAGTGACTTCTTTGTACTGGACCTTATCAATTTCTTGAACTTCAATTCAGGTCTGATTCTAACGAATCAGTTAGCGGAACTGATTTGGGTAAGAATAAATTTAACTGAAATCGACAGATATGGCTATGGGTAAATGGATGATTTATCGGTGGTAACAAACAATTCTTACACAATAAGGGGACAGCACTCGTACTTCAGATGTAATTAAGGACTCTCTTTATTGCAAAACCGCCACATTCAATTATTTTCTTTAGACAGAAAAAAGTGCAGTGTAATGTTTCGGCAACACAGGACCTGCTCTATAGTAGGTAAAAACAACATAGCAGTGGCGGCGACAGTATGTTTAATACCACACTGCTCATATTTTATTTTTAATATAAAACATGGTCCATAAATTATCCTTTTTTTAGTGGCAGATGCCTTCTTCTGTCTTCTGACCTGTATAAGGATGGCCAGCCTTTTTACTGAAACATCAGATTCGAATTGCAAAGCTTCGGATTCAGTTGGAATCTTTGGGAAATTGGGGACAAATTAAATTAATTTAGAACGTATTCTCTTATCTCGAATAACAAACGTAATGTGATGTAAGAAATGAAAAACAAAACTAAAGAACTTCAGGTGCTTAAATGTGAGTGATCATATGATGTCATCATCGCATCATAAAATGTATACCCCAGTGCATATGGACATGTATAGTATATCAACATTGCCAGTTTCATTCTCTTATTGATTGTCTTCCAGAACAATGTATAATTCTTCCTCCTGTGAGTGTATTCTCGATGCTTACTGCCATGGCAGGCGATAAAGCAAATATCATCTCTTCCTTGTGTTCCCTGTGTAGAATATAGTACTTTTGTAGGCCCAAAGAACGGTTATATGAGTCTCCTATATCATAGACTGTTCTATTCAAAAAGCGCTGTAAAACACACTATATGAATGTTGCCATTTGTGCAAGTTAATTTACGAGGAATACACACAGAGAAAACAAAAGGCTTTTATTTCAGGATCACATATTGAGGTAGGCTGCAGAAGTATTGTTACAAGTGTTACGTTGTCAATGTGAATTAGTTCAGTAAAACTTACTACCCCACTAGAGTTGAGCGAACACCTGGATGTTCGGGTTCGAGAAGTTCGGCCGAACTTCCCGAAAATGTTCGGGTTCGGGATCCGAACCCGATCCGAACTTCATCCCGAACCCGAACCCCATTGAAGTCAATGGGGACCCGAACTTTTCGGCACTAAAAAGGCTGTAAAACAGCCCAGGAAAGGGCTAGAGGGCTGCAAAAGGCAGCAACATGTAGGTAAATCCCCTGCAAACAAATGTGGATAGGGAAATGAATTAAAATAAAAATTAAATAAATAAAAATTAACCAAAATCAATTGGAGAGAGGTCCCATAGCAGAGAATCTGGCTTCCCGTCACCCACCACTGGAACAGTCCATTCTCAGATATTTAGGCCCCGGAACCCAGGCAGAGGAGAGAGGTCCCGTAACAGAGAATCTGGCTTCATGTCAGCAGAGAATCAGTCTGCATGTCATAGCAGAGAATCAGGCTTCACGTCAGCCACCACTGCAACAGTCCATTGTCATAAATTTAGGCCAAGCACCCAGGCAGAGGAGAGAGGTCCCGTAACAGACAATTTGGCTTCATGTCAGCAGAGAATCAGTCTTCATATCATAGCAGAGAATCAGGCTTCACGTCACCCACCACTGTAAGAGTCCATTTTCATAAATTTAGGCCCAGCACCCAGGCAGAGGAGAGAGGTCCCGTAACAGAGGATCTGGCTTCATGTCAGCAGAGAATTAGTCTGCATGTCATAGCAGAGAATCAGGCTTCACGTCACCCACCACTGCAACAGTCCATTTTCATAAGTTTAGGCCAAGCACCTAGGCAGAAGAACGAGGTCCCGTAACAGACAATCTGGCTTCATGTCAGCAGAGAATCAGTCTTCATATCATAGCAGAGAATCAGGCTTCACGTCACCCACCACTGTAAGAGTCCATTTTCATAAATTTAGGCCCAGCACCCAGGCAGAGGAGAGAGGTCCCGTAACAGAGGATCTGGCTTCATGTCAGCAGAGAATTAGTCTGCATGTCATAGCAGAGAATGAGGCTTCACGTCAGCCACCACTGCAACAGTCCATTGGCATATATTTAGGCCCAGCACACAGGCAGAGGAGAGAGGTCCCGTAACAGACAATCTGGCTTCATGTCAGCAGAGAATTAGTCTGCATGTCATAGCAGAGAATCAGGCTTCACGTCACCCACCACTGCAACAATCCATTGGCATATATTTAGGCCCAGCACACAGGCAGAGGAGAGAGGTCCCGTAACAGACAATCTGGCTTCATGTCAGTAGAGAATCAGTCTGCATGTCATAGCAGAGAATCAGGCTTCACGTCACCCACCACTGCAACAGTCCATTTTCATAAGTTTAGGCCAAGCACCCAGGCAGAGGAGAGAGGTCCCGTAACAGACAATCTGGCTTCATGTCAGTAGAGAATCAGTCTGCATGTCATAGCAGAGAATCGGGCTTCACGTCACCCACCACTGCAACAGTCCATTTTCATAAGTTTAGGCCAAGCACCCAGGCAGAGGAGAGAGGTCCCGTAACAGACAATCTGGCTTCATGTCAGCAGAGAATTAGTCTGCATGTCATAGCAGAGAATGAGGCTTCACGTCAGCCACCACTGCAACAGTCCATTGGCATATATTTAGGCCCAGCACACAGGCAGAGGAGAGAGTTCCCGTAACAGACAATCTGGCTTCATGTCAGTAGAGAATCAGTCTGCATGTCATAGCAGAGAATCAGGCTTCACGTCACCCACCACTGCAACAGTCCATTTTCATAAGTTTAGGCCAAGCACCCAGGCAGAGGAGAGAGGTCCCGTAACAGACAATCTGGCTTCATGTCAGTAGAGAATCAGTCTGCATGTCATAGCAGAGAATCAGGCTTCACGTCACCCACCACTGCAACAGTCCATTTTCATAAGTTTAGGCCAAGCACCCAGGCAGAGGAGAGAGGTCCCGTAACAGACAATCTGGCTTCATGTCAGCAGAGAATTAGACTGCATGTCATAGCAGAGAATGAGGCTTCACGTCAGCCACCACTGCAACAGTCCATTGGCATATATTTAGGCCCAGCACACAGGCAGAGGAGAGAGGTCCCGTAACAGACAATCTGGCTTCATGTCAGTAGAGAATCAGTCTGCATG
The DNA here is from genome assembly GCF_014858855.1 of Bufo gargarizans. Taxonomy (NCBI): domain Eukaryota; kingdom Metazoa; phylum Chordata; class Amphibia; order Anura; family Bufonidae; genus Bufo; species Bufo gargarizans. The sequence continues at coordinate 178,369,963 of NC_058081.1, forward strand.
TCATAGCAGAGAATCAGGCTTCACGTCACCCACCACTGCAACAGTCCATTGGCATATATTTAGGCCTAGCACCCAGGCAGAGGAGAGAGGTCCCGTAACAGACAATCTGGCTTCATGTCAGCAGAGAATTAGTCTGCATGTCATAGCAGAGAATGAGGCTTCACGTCACCCACCACTGCAACAGTCCATTGGCATATATTTAGGCCCAGCACCCAGGCAGAGGAGAGAGGTCCCGTAACAGACAATCTGGCTTCATGTCAGCAGAGAATTAGTCTGCATGTCATAGCAGAGAATGAGGCTTCACGTCAGCCACCACTGCAGCAGTCCATTGGCATATATTTAGGCCCAGCACCCAGGCAGAGGAGAGAGGTCCCGTAACAGACAATCTGGCTTCATGTCAGCAGAGAATCAGTCTTCATGTCATAGCAGAGAATCAGGCTTCACGTCACCCACCACTGTAAGAGTCCATTTTCATAAATTTAGGCCCAGCACCCAGGCAGAGGAGAGAGGTCCCGTAACAGAGGATCTGGCTTCATGTCAGCAGAGAATCAGTCTGCATGTCATAGCAGAGAATCAGGCTTCACGTCACCCAACATTGGAACAGTCCATTGGCATATATTTAGGCCCCGGCACCCAGACAGAGGAGAGGTTCATTCAACTTTGGGTAGCCTCGCAATATAATGGTAAAATGAAAAAAATATAAGATTGAATGAGGAAGTGGTTAAGGGGAGGTAGTTAATGTCTAATCTGGACAAGGGACGGACAGATCCTGTGAGATCCATGCCTGGTTCATTTTTATGAACGTCAGCTTGTCCACATTGGCTGTAGACAGGCGGCTGCGTTTGTCTGTAATGACGCCCCCTGCCGTGCTGAATACACGTTCAGACAAAACGCTGGCCGCCGGGCAGGCCAGCACCTCCAAGGCATAAAAGGCTAGCTCTGGCCACGTGGACAATTTAGAGACCCAGAAGTTGAATGGGGCCGAACCATCAGTCAGTACGTGGAGGGGTGTGCACATGTACTGTTCCACCATGTTAGTGAAATGTTGCCTCCTGCTAACACGTTGTGTTTCAGGTGGTGGTGCAGTTAGCTGTGGCGTGTTGACAAAAGTTTTCCACATCTCTGCCATGCTAACCCTGCCCTCAGAGGAGCTGGCATTGACACAGCTGCCTTGGCGACCTCTTGCTCCTCCTCTGCCTTGGCCTTGGGCTTCCACTTGTTCCCCTGTAACATTTGGGAATGCTCTCAGTAGCGCATCTACCAACGTGCGCTTGTACTCGCGCATCTTCCTATCACGCTCCAGTGCAGGAAGTAAGGTGGGCACATTGTCTTTGTAGCGTGGATCCAGCAGGGTGGCAACCCAGTAGTCCGCACAGGTTAAAATGTGGGCAACTCTGCTGTCGTTGCGCAGGCACTGCAGCATGTAGTCGCTCATGTGTGCCAGGCTGCCCAGGGGTAAGGACAAGCTGTCCTCTGTGGGAGGCGTATCGTCATCGTCCTGCCTTTCCCCCCAGCCACGCACCAGTGATGGACCCGAGCTGCGTTGGGTGCCACCCCGCTGTGACCATGCTTCATCCTCATCCTCCTCCACCTCCTCCTCATCCTCGTCCTCCTCGTCCTCCAGTAGTGGGCCCTGGCTGGCCACATTTGTACCTGGCCTCTGCTGTTGCCAAAAACCTCCCTCTGAGTCACTTCGAAGAGACTGGCCTGAAAGTGCTAAAAATGACCCCTCTTCCTCCTCCTGGGCCACCTCCTCTTCCATCATCGCCCTAAGTGTTTTCTCAAGGAGACATAGAAGTGGTATTGTAACGCTGATAACGGCGTCATCGCCACTGGCCATGTTGGTGGAGTACTCGAAACAGCGCAACAGGGCACACAGGTCTCGCATGGAGGCCCAGTCATTGGTGGTGAAGTGGTGCTGGTCTGTAGTGCGACTGACCCGTGCGTGCTGCAGCTGAAACTCCACTATGGCCTGCTGCTGCTCGCACAGTCTGTCCAGCATGTGCAAGGTGGAGTTCCACCTGGTGGGCACGTCGCATATGAGGCGGTGAGCGGGAAGGCCGAAGTTACGCTGTAGCGCAGACAGGCGAGCAGCAGCAGGATGTGAACGCCGGAAGCGCGAACAGACGGCCCGCACTTTATGCAGCAGCTCTGACATGTCGGGGTAGTTGTGTATGAACTTCTGCACCACCAAATTCAGCACATGCGCCAAGCAAGGGATGTGCGTCAAATTGGCTAGTCCCAGAGCTGCAACGAGATTTCGCCCATTATCACACACCACCAGGCCGGGCTTGAGGCTCACCGGCAGCAACCACTCGTCGGTCTGTTGTTCTATACCCCGCCACAACTCCTGTGCGGTGTGGGGCCTGTCCCCCAAACATATGAGTTTCAGAATGGCCTGCTGACGTTTACCCCGGGCTGTGCTGAAGTTGGTGGTGAAGGTGTGTGGCTGACTGGATGAGCAGGTGGAAGAAGAGGAGGAGGAAGCCGAGAAGGAGGAGGTGGCAACAGGAGGCAAAGAATGTTGCCCTGCGATCCTTGGCGGCAGAAGGACGTGCGCCAAACAGCTCTCCGCCTGGGGCCCAGCTGCCACTACATTTACCCAGTGTGCAGTTAGGGAGATATAGCGTCCCTGGCCGTGCTTACTGGTCCACGTATCTGTGGTTAGGTGGACCTTGCTACAGATGGCGTTGCGCAGTGCACACTTGATTTTATCGGATACTTGGTTGTGCAGGGAAGGCACGGCTCTCTTGGAGAAGTAGTGGCGGCTGGGAACAACATACTGTGGGACAGCAAGCGACATGAGCTGTTTGAAGCTGTCTGTGTCCACCAGCCTAAATGACAGCATTTCATAGGCCAGTAGTTTAGAAATGCTGGCATTCAGGGCCAGGGATCGAGGGTGGCTAGGTGGGAATTTACGCTTTCTCTCAAATGTTTGTGAGATGGAGAGCTGAACGCTGCCGTGTGACATGGTTGAGACGCTTGGTGACGGAGGTGGTGGTGGTGGTGTTGGTGGTACATCCCCTGTTTGCTGGGCGGCAGGTGCCAACGTTCCTCCAGAGGCGGAGGAAGAGGCCGAGGCGGCAGCAGCAGAAGAGGTAGCAGGGGGAGCCTGAGTGACTTCCTTGGTTTTAAGGTGTTTACTCCACTGCAGTTCATGCTTTGCATGCAGGTGTCTGGTCATGCAGGTTGTGCTCAGGTTCAGAACGTTAATGCCTCGCTTCAGGCTCTGATGGCACAGCGTGCAAACCACTCGGGTCTTGTCGTCAGCACATTGTTTGAAGAAGTGCCATGCCAGGGAACTCCTTGAAGCTGCCTTTGGGGTGCTCGGTCCCAGATGGCGGCAGTCAGTAGCAGGCGGAGTCTCTTGGCGGCGGGTGTTCTGCTTTTGCCCACTGCTCCCTCTTTTGCTACGCTGTTGGCTCGGTCTCACCACTGCCTCTTCCTCCGAACTGTGAAAGTCAGTGGCACGACCTTCATTCCATGTGGGGTCTAGGACCTCATCGTCCCCTGCATCGTCTTCCACCCAGTCTTGATCCCTGACCTCCTGTTCAGTCTGCACACTGCAGAAAGACGCAGCAGTTGGCACCTGTGTTTCGTCATGCTGAGGTGGTATTCCCATGTCCTCATCATCAGGAAACATAAGTGGTTGTGCGTCAGTGCATTCTATGTCTTTCACCGCTGGGGAAGGGCTAGGTGGATGCCCTTGGGAAACCCTGCCAGCGGAGTCTTCAAACAGCATAAGAGACTGCTGCATAACTTGAGGCTGAGACAGTTTCCCTGGTATGCATGGGGGTGATGTGACAGACTGATGGGGTTGGTTTTCAGGCGCCATCTGTGCGCTTTCTGCAGAAGACTGGGTGGGAGATAATGTGAACGTGCTGGATCCACTGTCGGCCACCCAATTGACTAATGCCTGTACCTGCTCAGGCCTTACCATCCTTAGAACGGCATTGGGCCCCACCATATATCGCTGTAAATTCTGGCGGCTACTGGGACCTGAGGTAGTTGGTACACTAGGACGTGTGGATGTGGCAGAACGGCCACGTCCTCTCCCAGCACCAGAGGGTCCACTAAAACCACCACGACCATGTCCACGTCCGCGTCCCTTACTAGATGTTTTCCTCATTGTTATGGTTCACCACAACAACAAAAATATTATTTGGCCCAATGTATTGTATTCAAATTCAGCGGGATATAAATTTGAGGCCTAGTATTTAGGCGCTGGGTGACCGGTATGGATTTAGTGACAGAATTAGACTTGGAAATGCACAGTAGTGTGTGTGTGAAGTTATTCTGAATGACCCTATGTGCACCTTGAATATTATATACCCTTTTTGGGATAGATTTCAAATAGCTCTGATATAGCAGAAACCACTAAATTATGAAATTGCTAAATTGGGAATTGTATTTCAACCCAGAACAAAAAATGTGCTTTGACGGACACTAAATAACTTTCCCAGCCACAACAGGACAGCGGTAACGAGAGATTTAGCGGGATATAAATTTGAGGCCTAGTATTTAGGCGCTGGGTGACCGGTATGGATTTACTAACAGAATTGGACTTGGAAATGCACAGTAGCGTGTGTGTGAAGTTATTCTGAATGACCCTATGTGCACCTTGAATATTATATACCCTTTTAGGGATAGATTTCAAATAGCTCTGATATAGCAGAAACCACTAAATTATGAAATTGCTAAATTGGGAATTGTATTTCAACCCAGAACAAAAAATGTGCTTTGACGGACACGAAATAACTTGCCCAGCCACAACAGTACAGCGGTAACGAGAGATTTAGCGGGATATAAATTTGAGGCCTAGTATTTAGGGGCTGGGTGACCGGTATGGATTTAGTGACAGAATTAGACTGGGATATGGCCAAAAAATAACCACACTATTGCTGGTTAAATGCACTTGGTGACGGGCGCAGCTTGCCCCTGATGTAGTATATGGCCAAAAAATGAACAGACTATTGCTGGTTAAATGCACTTGGTGTCACAGCTTGACCAACCACACTACTGAGGGTTAAATGCACTTGGTGACGGGCGCAGCTTGCCCCTGATGTAGTATATGGCCAAAAAATGAACAGACTATTGCTGGTTAAATGCACTTGGTGTCACAGCTTGACCAACCACACTACTGAGGGTTAAATGCACTTGGTGACGGGCGCAGCTTGCCCCTGATGTAGTATATGGCCAAAAAATGAACAGACTATTGCTGGTTAAATGCACTTGGTGACGGGCGCAGCTTGCCCCTGATTTAGTATATGGCCAAAAAATGAACAGACTATTGCTGGTTAAATGCACTTGGTGTGATAGCTTGACCAACCACACTACTGAGGGTTAAATGCACTTGGTGACGGGCGCAGCTTGCCCCTGATGTAGTATATGGCCAAAAAATGAACAGACTATTGCTGGTTAAATGCACTTGGTGTCACAGCTTGACCAACCACACTACTGAGGGTTAAATGCACTTGGTGACGGGCGCAGCTTGCCCCTGATGTAGTATATGGCCAAAAAATGAACAGACTATTGCTGGTTAAATGCACTTGGTGACGGGCGCAGCTTGCCCCTGATTTAGTATATGGCCAAAAAATGAACAGACTATTGCTGGTTAAATGCACTTGGTGTGATAGCTTGACCAACCACACTACTGAGGGTTAAATGCACTTGGTGACGGGCGCAGCTTGCCCCTGATGTAGTATATGGCCAAAAAATAAACAGACTATTGCTGGTTAAATGCACTTGGTGTGACAGCTTCACCCTGATGTAGGCTTTAGCCAAAAAACAACCACACCATTGAGGGTTAAATGCACTTGGTGACAGGCGCAGCTTGCCCCTGATGTAGTATATGGCCAAAAAATAAACAGACTATTGCTGGTTAAATGCACTTGGTGTGACAGCTTCACCCTGATGTAGGCTTTAGCCAAAAAACAACCACACCATTGAGGGTTAAATGCACTTGGTCGCAGCTTGTGCTGGCACACCACAAGACACAAAATGGCCGCCGATCACCCCAGAAAAATGTGACTGACAAACGGTCTGGGCAGCCTAAAAACAGTGAGCAATTGAGTATCAGCAGCTCAATGATCCACAGCTGCAGATCGATCAATAATCAAGTACTTTGGAGGAGTTAATCTGCCTAATCTTGCCCTACTGTCGCAGCCGCAACCTCTCCCTACGCTAATCAGAGCAGAGTGACGGGCGGCGCTATGTGACTCCAGCTTAAATAGAGGCTGGGTCACATGGTGCTCTGGCCAATCACAGCCATGCCAATAGTAGGCATGGCTGTGATGGCCTCTTGGGGCAAGTAGTATGACGCTTGTTGATTGGCTGCTTTGCAGCCTTTCAAAAAGCGCCAAGAAAGCGTCACAAAAGCGCCAAGAAAGCGACGAACACCGAACCCGAACCCGGACTTTTACGAAAATGTCCGGGTTCAGGTCCGTGTCACGGACACCCCAAAATTCGGTACGAACCCGAACTATACAGTTCGAGTTCGCTCATCCCTATACCCCACCCCTTTGGTAAGAGCAGCAACGTGGCTAATATTGCATTATATTAAAGGGGTTGTGCAGGTACATAAACAGTTTGGATGGTTTGCAAATATAATTTATTTGCATATTTTTTACCCTATAAGAAACACCTGCCCATAGGATGCAGCTAGGTTTTAAATAAGAAAAATAAGAAAAAAAAATCATCAGACCTCACATCATACCCCCTCAATGTAAATCAGACCTCAGATTAGATGCCCAGTGCTAAATCAGACCTCAGCTCAAACATTCAATGTTAATCAGACGTCAGGTCAGAGCCCCAATTAGATCCCCACTGTTAATCAGACCAAACCCCCAATGTTAATTAGAGCTTAGATCAGACCCCCAGTGTTAATCAGACCCAAAACAGACCTTAGATCAGACCCAGTGTTAATTAGACTCCAGCTCAGACCCCAAATATTAAGTAGATTCTTGCTCAGACCTCTAATCAGACTTCAGAGCAGACCCTCATTTTAAAAAGACCCAGAATCAGACATTAGATCAGACCCCTTATGTTATTAAAACCCCCAATGTTAATCAGACCTCAGATCAGACCCCTAATGTTAATAAGACCTCAGATCTGAAAAATAAATCAACATACCTCTCCTGTTCCACAGATCCAGCTCTCTTCCGGCTGTGCTGTGACCCATCACAAAGTGCCTACGTTCTCACCCTGTGCGCAGGTCACAGCACAGCTTGTGGCACTGACAGATGAAAACCATGGAGCTGTGAGTAACAGAGCCAGCACAGGCTGCACTGTATTCACTGCTACTCAGATCTACTGTACTAATGAGCGCATAATGGAAGTACTCATTAGTATTCGCCCCATAAGATGCACTGCCATCTTTTCCCTACTTTTGGGGGAAAATTGCATCTTATAGTGCGAAAAATATGGTGAAACTTTCATATGTAGATAAATTATAAAAGCTGCGTTGTTGATTACAGTGCTGGCTCTGTGATGCAGAAAGCTCCACTTTGAAGTTTATTTCAACATAGCAAAGAACCCCCCCCCCCCTTTCTGATTTGGTGACTTACAGAGAAAGGACTAAGCTTAGCTAATGGGGAGCTCTCTGCACTGTCAGAACAAATGCAGGAGGAGCTTACTGCCATTTCCATCATTTAATGGGTACAGCTTTCAAAATTTTGCACGTGTGGGTCACCTATTACCTATAAAAAAGATTTTCTTCCCCTCCTTTTTTATTTATTTTTTTTACATTTTCCTTGGTCTAAAAAATAAAACCAAAAAAAGCTAAATTAAAAATATCATAAAAATAAAACCCCCATGTATCACCAAAAAAGGGTGCAAAACTATTTACATAATAAAATGGAACAAAAGGTTATGGCTTTAAAAGACGCAGTTAAAAAAACAGAAAATATGTCTGGTGAGGAAAATGGTGTAGTCTTGATCTGGTTAAACTATATTAATTTCATTACGAACGAACGCACTGTAAAACGCTGTACGCCTCAAGAAGTACAGGAGCTTCTTTGGGGCGTATTGTCGCGCGTTCCCGCCCATAGACTTCAGCGGGAATGCGCCTAAATTTCCACCCATTAAAAATGCCCGATATAAACACCCGATAAAAACGCCTGTAAAAAGCACTTATCGAATACGGTCAGGTGTGAACCCAGCCTTAGTGATTAACCTGTAGTGTTCTGCCACCTCCTTTTATTTTTTTTCAAGGTAAGCACGGGCATAAAAATGTGCCTAGTGTTTTCTTGTTTTTTTACATTACGTGTAGGCTCAGTCTAGCGCACTTAAAGATGAGGGTTTACAGTTATTGAGCATACAGCAAGCCGTCTATCTTCAAGGAGTTTAACATCTCATCAGCTTGTCTGTAGATAAACATTCACTTCTAAACCGCTCTCCTGACAGCATCTATTATTTACAGGCCAGCCTATTGATTTTGTTAAATGATGTGATGTCATTTTGAAATGCACATAAAATTGTGAGCAAGTAAAACTGTGTTGTAACATTTTGAAGCTCACAAGCTGATGATACTATACACACAGATCTGCCACAATATTGAAGCCACCTGTCTAATATTGTCAATGCATGGACTCCACAAGACCTTTGAGTTAGCCCCATCTGAGAAACTGGGTGGGGCAGGGGCCCATACTAAGTTGTGTTATGGGGCACTTTGAAATCTGTGTATACCTCTGTTGGTACATGTCACAGTAACATCCACATTAAGTTGAGAATCCAAGTTTTCCCAGAAGAACATTTCTCAGAGCATCCCTTCACCAATTTGACTTCTTCCTAAAGTGCATCCTGGTGTCATTACTTCTTCCGATAAGTGACCAAAATGGATATATGAAAAAGGAAATGTGATTTCTTAGACCAGACCACCTTCTTTCCTTGCTCAATCATCCAGTTCTGATGCCTGAAAAACAAAAACACCCTGTAAAACCTGCCGTTTTGGAAATGCTCGGACCCAAACAGCTAGTCATCATCGGTTGGCCCTTAGATTCTTGCTCAGATACTTACACTTGTCCATTTTCCTGCTTTCAAAACATTAACCTCAAGAACTGACTGTCCACTTTCTGCCCAAAATATCCCATCCCTTGACAGGTACCTATCACAGATATGGTGTGCGAGGGGAAACTCCACACCGAGCAAAGGAGGAAAGGGAACAGGAACTAGGCCTGGTAATGGAGAAGGTCACCTCCTAGAACAACACTAATCCAAGTCCTGACTACCTATCAGTATGAACTGCCCTCGGTGGTAGGAAAGTTCATACACAGGAACCTAGAGCCCTAACACACCCTGTAGGGGCCTGATATAGTGACAGGACTTGAGACAGCCTATTCCTCCACCACAAGGATAAACAGGAGTCTCCCTCAGGCCTAGATACAAAAGACACGGAAATACAACAAACAAAATACAAATAGAGAAGATAACACTTAACTTCACATGGAGCAAAGGCAGTGCCAGGAGCTCAACTGAGATCCAACAACCAGCTAGCTTAGAGTCCAGAAACTGAAGCTATAAACTGCACCTCCAGAAGGGGTAAGTAGTAATAAATACGGGACGTTAAATGACCAAACCAACAACACCTGCAAGAGGTGTGGTCATTACCAAAACAACACAGAGACAAAAGATCCACAAGAAACCAGTCAGATTAACCCACGTGTTGCCAGTTTCTCTGATCTCTTGGCACCTATCACGGGCGTGTCCATGACAGTCACAAGATAATCAACTTCATTTAGTTCTTTTGTCAATCGTTTAAATGCTATGGCTGATCGGTGTGCAGGGCATGTATAATGTTTGAACTTTTTTATGAGTATTTTTATGTAAAAAATGAAGTGGCCACAAATAATTAGTCAAAACAGCATTGTAAAGGACGAATTCCACAGCAAAATCCCACATAAAGAATACTTATCCCAAATGTGAACAGGATTTTAACAAATCAAATACACATTAATGGAATGGATTTCCATTACAAAACAAAAATTTGGGTGACCCTACCCTACTTGGGCATGGGTTTATATATTAACATACACTTTTAAGGAACTTTGGCACAGAATGATCCCTTAAGCAACTGATGAGCAATCAGTGGTTTTAAAGTTAGTGGAAGAAGAGCAATCTCTATTGCAAATGTAATTAATGTGTCAATACAAGCACATTTACCGATAATTAATGTATCTTTTACATTGGTACATCACATTATGACTTTTGCTAAACAATAGTTTTAGTTGACCGTCTCCTGCATTCACACTGGCCATTGAAAACAAAAAGAATCATACAGATAAGGCCTCTTTCACACTTGCGTTGTCCGGATCCGGCGTGTACTCCACTTGCCGGAATTACACGCCGGATCTGGAAAAACGCAAGTGAACTGAAAGCATTTGAAGACGGATCCGTCTTCAAAATGCTTTCAGTGTTACTATGGCAGCCAGGACGCTATTAAAGTCCTGGTTGCCATAGTAGTAGTGGGGAGTGGGGGAGCAGTATACTTACCGTCCGTGCGGCTCCCGGGGAGCTCCAGAATGACGTCAGAGCGCCCCATGCGCATGGATAACGTGCCATGTGATCACATCATCCATGCGCCTGGGGCATCCTGACGTCACTCTGGAGCGCCCCGGGAGCCGCACAGACGGTAAGTATACCGCTCCCCACTACACTTTACCATGGCTGCCAGGACTTTAGCGTCCCGGCAGCCATGGTAACCATTCAGAAAAAGCTAAACGTCGGATCCGGCAATGCGCCGAAACGACGTTTAGCTTAAGGCTGGATCCGGATCAATGCCTTTCAATGGGCATTAATTCCGGATCCGGCCTTGCGGCAAGTGTTCAGGATTTTTGGCCGGAGCAAAAAGCGCAGCATGCTGCTGTATTTTCTCTGGCCAAAAAACGTTCCGGTCCTGAACTGAAGACATCCTGATGTATCCTGAACGGATTTCTCTCCATTCAGAATGCATTAGGATAAAACTGATCAGGATTCTTCCGGCATAGAGCCCCGACGATGGAACTCTATGCCGGAAGAAAAGAACGCAGGTGTGAAAGAGCCCTAACTGGTCATTGAAAATTGGTTTTCGCCATGTTTTTGCCATGATTTAGTACAAGAGCTGTGATTTTGTGGCAAATAAATGTCATGCATGTGCAAATGCAAGATAGAAAGTGTTTTTGCTGGTTTTGTTTGTATATTACATTACATGCAACATAATCCCTGTTGTCCCACATCCTGCACACAAGGACAACATATAAAGAGGTATTTAATGTTTACACATAACAATATTTAAAAATTTGTGCAGAACTGTACAATGTGATATTTTATAATCTTGGATTTCTGACTGTTTCAACCACACTATTCAATCAGGAGCTTCCTTCTTCCTACCGGGTAGCGCCTGATTGGTTTACACAGACATCTGTCATACAGTGATAGGCTAATAGTTTGTAACTGCAGCAACCCTGTAACCAGTGAGTGCTTCTCTTTACTGTTAAGAGAAGCATTCATTTAAGTTCTCCATCATTGCACTTTATAATCAGTTGCTTAGATGCAGTGCTGAGCAGCTGCTAAGAAAAATGTGTAGTGATGTGGTTGGTTAACCCTAGTCTTCGGGTCTGGTTGTAAGAGGAAATTATATGCCCTGTATTGGCACCTCCACCAATAGAGATGCCCGGTGGTACAGAAATAAAAAAATGGCAATGTACAACACCGTACACTAGATTGTGCTAAAAGAGCAGGTCTAGAAGAAGACATCTTTTTGGGTTCCCAGGTAAGATTTTGGGTTGTCAGATTGGTTCTAATTTAAAAAACAAATGCTCAAAGTGGAAATTTAGTAGCAACTGGCCAGTCAAAGTGTGAGTTTATAGAAAAGAATACATTGGATTACTGCATTTTGGACTCTGATATCTTTTGATGAATTTCACGTTTGATAGCCATACTAGCATTGAGGTGGAAGTCATCAGCACACACTAGCAGTGAACTGTGTCTATTTGTAAAGTGAGCCTGACTTACAGTGATTGGCAATATTGATTTGTACTTGGGGATAACATAACAACGATCTTACTTTGATGTGTAGATATTAGGCTTAGCATTCCTCACATCTTCTTTATCTCCAAAGAACAGTTGTTCCGTGTAAAATTGTAGATGAGAATCTCCTGGGGCTGCAGAGCATCTGTCTTAGACTCTGATCTCCACTTTTTGTGTTATTTTTTCAGTTTTGGCAATAACAACTGAAAGTACGCTATTATCTAAGAAAGCAATGCAAATGTGCATGGTTAGTGACAGAAATTCAGACATTTGAATTGCAGGTAATGGCTGATTTGCCAAAAAAAAGCAAAAGTAAGTTTAAGTCCTTTAAAATGCACTAACTTATCCCAAACTTATATATACTAGATATGAGTGAATTACTGGAAATTTGTTTGTTGTGTGAATCGATTGTACATTGATCAAAGTTGCTCCAATTACCCTTAAAATTGGCATATAACAGAAGAAGTTATTTTTTGCTCTTTCTTTCCCCATCCATAAGCTCTTGAACACAGCGACAGCAATAGAAAATAAAGTCAGAGTGATCCTGACATATATAGCTATGGATAAACACATGGTTGACGGTGTTAAGAACCAGCGTGTTTGACCTCCTCACAGTCCCGTTAAAATTGGAAAAACCCTCCCAAAAATGCCACAGTTTTTAATTGTAAATTTGGAATATGTATCTGAAGTAAATCTTGTTGGCGCACAACTAAGGGGGATGCAATTTCATTTTTAACCCCTTAGTGACATCGTTTTTTGCCTTAAGGACCAGTAACGTGTTCCCTCTTTGTATTCCCTTTGTATTAGATAACTTTTATTATTTAATTTTAGAGAGAAAGTTAAATAGCAATTTTTACATTATTTTGTGGAATTGATTTACGGCGTTCACTGTGTGGTATAAGTAACATAATATTATTACGTCGGTCACTACAGTGATGATAATGCCACATTTTTTTAATCTCTTCCTGCAGGCTGTCAGCTCTGCAACTGCTTCCTTCCTTTTCCTCTAGACTGAGGGGGAGGTTGGCTGCTTTAGCTGCTCATAGCTCTGAATTGGTATAAGCTAGAGATTGAGATTTGAAAACTGGCATTTCAAGCAATACCAAAATCACAGTGTTATCTTCAGTACATGGGAATATATCCCTGTTAGAATTCGGGATGCAGTGAATGCAGCTGAAAATGAAAGTAAAAGCAGGTTTTATCTGTAAAGAAAAAATCAAGGCAACTGGACGTACTGTAGATTTCTTGAAAACTTTTCACTCGTTCTTCCAACGAGCTTTCTCAATTCTGAGTGACTGTACAAGAATTCTCTGGGAATAAATATGTAACTGAATCAACATCTGGTAATTATACCCAGCATGGGGTCAGAGGTGTTGATTCCATTATCCTAATTGGAGTCAGTAGGTGATAAAGACTTCCCAGAAAAAGGTGTCAAGACAGCATTGTATGTGGCAGACAATAGATGTCTAACCACCCCCACCACCCCCAGCCTGTATTCAAGCTTGGCTTCTCTATTTTTATGTAGATGGCCTCCTTCACACCTCGTTTGTTGAATATAGAACATGCTGCGTTTTTCAAGCAACGCAGAACTGATGCATGAAAGGAAATGCTCATGTACACAGATCCATTGAACTGAATGGGTCAGGATTCAGTGCGGGTGCTATGCATTCGCTTCATGTATCGCACCCACGCGGAAAACTCGCTCATGTGAGTTAAAAACTCTGCACCGTCGCATTTGTTTATTATAATTTTTCATATTAGAAAGCTTCCAAAAATTGTCTCTTATCAGAGGCAGATGGTGTTTAAGCACACATGGCATTATGGAACTGTGGCTTGTTGGGACCAAGCATCCATAAATTATGCCTCAACTGGGGCAGATCCCTACCCCTGTTTGTACACACACATGGGCCAGCCTCTAGACTTCCTCCATACAATACAACCAGATGGATAGCTGGTATATTGTCGCAGACACATGTTGCGACTTCAACGCACTGAAACATTTTTTTTTTCCTGGAAAATGCCTGATTTTGCAAGAATCTGTAGTGTAAAACTGGTTGTCAGAAGCTAAGCTGACAGTAATCTGGCAGCAAATAGTTAGGTCCATATATATTTGGACAGAGACAAAATTTTTCTAATTTTTGTTCTGTACATCACAACAATGGATTTTGAACAAAATAATTCTGATGTAGTTGAAGCTCAGACTTTCAGCTTTAATTCAGTGGGTTGAACAAAATAATTGCATAAAAATGTGAGGAACTAAAGCATTTTTTAAATCCCTTCATTTCAGGGGCTCAAAAGTAAATGGTTAAATAAAATAATTGTAAATAAAATGTTCATTTCTAATACTTGGTTGAAAACCCTTTGTTGGCAATAACTGCCTGAAGTCTTGAACTCATGGACATCACCAGACTCTGTTTTTCCTCCTTTTTAATGCTCGTCCAGGCCTTTACTGTAGCGGTTTTCAGTTGCTGTTTGTTTGTGGGCTTTTCTGTCTGAAGTTTAGTCTTTAACAAGTGGAATGCTCTATTGGGTTCATATCAGGTGACTGACTTGGCCATTCAAGAATATTCCACTTCTTTGCTTTAATAAACTCCTGGGTTGCTTTGGCTAATGTTTTGGGTCATTGGTCGTCGTTTCATAATACAGATGAACAATCAGTTTGGCTGCATTTGAGCGCACAGTATGTCTCTGAAAACCCCAGAATTCATCCGGCTGCTTCTGTCCTGTGTCACATCATCAATAAACACTAGGGATCCAGTGCCACTAGCAGCCATGCATGCCCAAGCCATCCCACTGCCTCCGCCGTGTTTTACAGAAATGTGGTATGCTTTGGATCATGAGCCATGCCTTCGCCATTCTTTTTTCTTTCGATCATTCTGGTAGATCTTGGTTTCATCTGTCCAAAGAATGTTCTTCCAGAAGTGTGCTGTTTTTTTTAAGATGTGTTTTGTTTTTTTTTTGTTTTTTTTAAGCAAAGTCCAATCTAGCCTTCTTATTCTTGAGGCTTATGAGTGGTTTGCACCGTGCAGTGAACCTTCTGTATTTACTTTCTTGCAGTCTTCTCTTTATGGTAGATTTGGATATTGATACGCCTTTATCCTGGAGAGTGTTATTCACTTGGTTGGCTGTTGTGAAGGTTTTTCTCTTCACTATGGTAATTATTCTGTGATCATCCACCACTGTTGTCTTCCGTGGTCGTCCAGTTCTTTTTGCATAGTTGAGGTCACCAGTAGAGATGGCATTGCGGTTCGCCCGGTGGTCGTTTTGTGGCGAACTTTGCTCGTACACGATTTGCTGAATGGGCAAACATATGGTGATGTCCGCCGACGCCATATTCTTTTAGATTGTGAAGAACTTTGACCCATGACACATCCATCAGGTGGTACAGGACAGCCAATTGAGACGTTTCAGCACATGGACATACCCTCTACCTTATAAATAAACCTGATCTGGCTGACATTTTACATTCAGTCTTTTACCGGTGTAGAAAGAGTTTGCTGTGTGGAGCAGGGACAGACTGTTAGGGACACCAAGCGCTAGCTAATATGGTCACAAAAGTCCTTTTAAGGACTGGTATAGGTGTGCTATCGATAGGTGTGACTTAGTGAGGGGTGTAATATACTTATAATTATAGTGCAATTGTATTGTGAGGCAGTTGTGTGCGGTTTTGCTGTGATATTGCAGCCACACAGAGTGCCAAATGCTATTGGAACAAATAATTTCTACTGGTGTGATATACCAGTTGCCCCCTGCAAAAAAATCATCGAAGCAGGGGTGTTATATACCAATTATATACTTTCTATATAGTGCATTTAGGTAGTGCAGCATTGGTTTGTGGTTTTGCTGAGTTACCTCAGCTACAGATAGGGACAAAGGACATTAGAACAAATAATTTCTACTGGAGTGATATACCAGTTGCCCCCAAAAAAACGGATTTACGCAGGGGTGTAATATACCAATAATATACTTTCTATATAGTGCATTTCGGTAGTGCAGCATTTGTCTGCGATTTTGCTGCGTTACCTCAGCTACAGATAGTGACAAACGCCATTGGAACAAATAATTTCTACTGGTGTGAATTTTTTTTTTCTGTTTTTCGCAGATGAAGGATGGCTTGTTTCACCTGCATAGAGCCACATGTTTGCTTCTCACAAAATCTTCAAACTGCAAGCACCACACCTCAAATCAACTCCAGGCCTTTTATGTGCTTAATTGATAATAAAATAATAGAGGAATTGCCCACACCTGCCCATGAAACAGCCATTTAGTCAATTGTCCAATTACTTTTAGTCCCTTTAAAAGCAGGGTGCCACATGTAAAGGAGCTGAAACTCTTAAACCCCTCATCCAATTTTAATGTGGATACCCTCAATTGAAAGTTAAGTCTGAACTTTATGTCCATGTCCATTATATAACTATAACTTGAATATGTTTTAGTAAACGGGTAATAAAAACTAAATTGGTGTCAGTTTCCAAATATATATGGACCTAACTGTACATTAGGATTCATTTTGCAGATTTATTTTTGTAAAATTTGCAACAAATCTTATTAATTTAAAAACATGTACACACTTGAACACACAGCATTGCTTAAAAGTTTGTGAACCTGTCAGAATGTTCTATATTTCTGCCTAAATTTGACTTAAAATGACATCAATTATCATGTTGCTAAACATTTATTCTAACTGTTGATTAGTCCTAAACATCAGCTTGGTGGAATTTGGAATTTTAGCCCAAAACAGCTTCAACTCTGTTAAGTTGATGGGTTTCCTCCTATGCACTGTTCGCTTCAGATCCTTCTACAACATTTCTTTTGGATCAAAAGCCATTCCAAAACCTTATACTGTACTTCTTCAACCAGTGTAAAAAGTGCAAGATTTTAGATTTTTTTTCTTTTATTATAGATAGCGAAATGAAAAATTAAAAACAATGTCATCAAAATTCTTTAAAAATATGTTTAACATAACCATGTGATTGATACAGTAGGTCAGTTTCTAAAGACATTCTCTTTAAGCTTTGATAAAGCCGCAACAGAAAACTTCCATTTATTATTGTGCTGAATGTCAGCGTTATGGACTTTACAATTATTCCACACTTACATTTCTCTTCTGTTGAATGGACATGTTTGCACATTTCAGATTGTTCTCGTGCCGTTTCTTTATCGCCTGTCAGTTTTGTTTAGGAGCACTGCCGTAAACATAAAACTTGTGTCTTCCAGCACATTTCTCCTGTCTATTGCAGGCTTATAGAGAGAGCTCTAGGCTAGGGCCGCACAGCGACATGTGTTGGACAACTTCTTGTCACAGAAAAGTCGCAAAATATTTTTTATAATGATAGTCCATGGTGTTCTACTGCGACGTGCGACATGCTGAGACTAGGACACAACAGTTGCAAAAAATCCTACCAAGTTAGCAACACACTCATTGATTGGCCAATAGCTATTTCATCTGAGTAGTCAGCTT
This sequence comes from Bufo gargarizans, assembly GCF_014858855.1. NCBI lineage: Eukaryota > Metazoa > Chordata > Amphibia > Anura > Bufonidae > Bufo > Bufo gargarizans. The sequence goes on from NC_058081.1 coordinate 178,387,427, forward strand.
TACACTGTACTCTTTACGGACAGAAAAGCATTCTGGTGTATGGAACGAATAGTAATAATACGAAAGGCTTCACAATGTCTTTTTTTATTTTTGCACATTTTTTATCTAAATAAAAAGTTGAGTAAGCTTGCAAATATTATGCAGTACTTTTATTTTGTACTGATGTCAGGATTTCATGTATTTGATCTGTTCATACTCTAAACATACTTTTGAATCCCCTAGGTTGCCCATGGAAATAGGGGTTATTTACATGTCAATATCAGATATGTGACCTAACACCTTAGAACTATCTGGGAACTTGTCATCTGAGCTTCCACAATGCATGGTACAGTACTTTGCTAACAGGAAACAAGCAGAATTCGAAATGAAGCTTTGAGAAGAAATGTAGACGAAAACATCTCCAAAAAAATGTAATGAAAATCTATAAAGCTGTAACATTTTAGAATAATTTCTTTTTAATTCCTTGAGCATAAAAATTACTAATCACTATTTTATAATACAGTACCTCAAAATGGGCCATTGAAAATACTATTCATAGTAAAAAAAAAACAAGCCTTCGCAATGCTATAGCGACAGAAAAATAAAAAAGTTAGAGACAATAAGAGACAGTAAAAAAAACTCTACAATGGTAACTGAAATTTGGGGACAAAAAATACATAGGTATTTCCACTTCTATCTGAAAAAGTCAGTTCTATGTCATCAGAACATAAGTGAAAAAAATGAAGATATCATAGCAGAGTGGAAAGTATCTTCAAGCTACCTTGAGAAGATTAGGGGCAATGTTTATATTCCTGTAGTAAACTGCTTCAATCTATTCATAAGTAAGCAAAATTTATGTTCCAGTTTATGTCTTTAATCAAAATCAATGTAGTGCACAGTGATCTAAACTATAAAGGATAAACTGCCTGTAGCAGAACACACAAGGACAATTTCCTTCTACAGTAGTTTATTTTGATTCCCTGGGCACCAAAAACTATTGGCAGATCAGTAAATTTAAGATGGATTGTTTGTGCTTCATGTATCCTTTAAATACAGTGTTAGTGAACTTGAAGTTGTAGTAGCATTTTAAATTTGCATTCAATAGAAATATAGATAAAAATATAAGCATGTAGCTTTATAGTAAACGGAACCTTATACTCATGAAGATCATGCTTGGTGGGTAGCTTTACTTAGTGACAAGAGTATTGATAGTAATTAGTCTTGTTTAACTTTAAAGCGCTGTTGAATTTTAGAGAAATCATAAGTTTAACACTAGGCTATCAATTATCATAGGGCTGTTCTGCAAGCCCTGAGGTGGTAAAAACAACCACTCCAGTGCACAGTGGTGGCAGTGTGCATATCTTGCATGGGAATGTTTAAATCTGCCTGGTACCCTTGGACATTGAAACTTTAATTTATGACCTAGTGATGCTCTGAGAACCACTCAAATACATACAGATTGTAGCCCTGCCAATATCCTTCACTCAATTTTATGTTCCTCCAATGCTGCTAAAAACTTGCAGCACATATGACTACTGTTGAGCGAACCCGAACTGTAAAGTTTGGGTCCGTACCGAACTTTAAGATTTTTGGTACCTGGACCTGAACCCGAACTTTGCTGGAAAAGTTTAGGTTTGAGTTCAGTGTTTGGGTATTTAATAAAGCTTGTTGAAAGGCTGCAGGGCACCGGAGGCCTTCATCGGGCTGTTCTCGGAAAAGCCTGCTCCCGCTGACTGCATTTGTTTCAGACTGGTTTGCGGCACAGGTAAGGGCTTACCTGTGCCTCGCCAGACTTGTGAGTCAAGATGGCAGCCCGCATGTGTTCGCGGGTGAACAATGCGAACTGGCCATCACTGATCATATACCCATTTATTGCGTGAAGTACACATACACTGCATATGTGACAGGGAAATTGATATAGTTAATCCGTCTGTTAGTTAGGTGCACGTCATATACCATTTATTGCGTGAAATATGCCTGCACTGCATACGTGACAGGGAAATGGATATACTTAATCCATCTGTTAGTTAGGTGCACGTCAGATACCCATTTATTGCTTGAAGTACACCTGCACTGCATATGTGACAGGGAAAATAATATAGTTAATATGCCTGTTAGTTCAGTGGATGACCTCAAAGAATGAGGAGAGCATCAAATGAGGGATGTGGCGCTGGTCGTGGTGCTGCTGGGGTTGGTGGAGCTCCTGTTGCAGGGAGAGGACGTGGTCGATCTGTGTCAGCTACACGCCCAAATGAAACACCTTCCTCAGGTGAAAGTAGGCAACAGAACGTTATTTAGTAGGCCCGAATACCGGTATAAGAATGGTGGGGCCAGAACAAGTAGAGGCAGTGGTAGATTGGGAGGCTGACAGTGCCTCCAGTTCCTTCACATTTTCTCCCACCCGGTTCCCTGCTGAAAGAGCAGAATTGACACCTGCAGCACATGGGCATCTGTCTTTCACCTCGCCTCCTTGCAAAACAGCCAAGCAGTCTGAGCCCCAAGTCATGCAGCAGTCTCTTATGCTTTTTGATGACTCTGCTGGCAGGGTTTCCGAGGGCCTTCCAAATAGCCCTGCTCCAGAAGTGGAAGAGATTGAGTGCACTAATGCCCAACCACTTATGTTTCAGGATGTGGACATGGGAGGACCATCGCAGCACATCTATGATGCTGCGGCTTTCTGCAGTGTGCAGACCGGCAAGGATGGCAGGGGTGAAGAGTGGGTGGAAGATGATATGGAGGATGATGAGGTCCTAGACCGCACATGGAATCATGGTCATGAGAGTAATGTGTGCAGTTCGGAGGAAGAGTTGGTGGTCACACAGCACCAGCCACACAGCAGAAGAGGGAGCAGGGTGCAAAAGCAGAGTGATCGTCTCCTAGCCAGTATGCCTGCTACTGCCCACCACACCCAGGGACTGAGCACACCAAAGGCAGCTCCAAGGAGTTCCCCGGTATGGCAGTTCTTCAGACAATATGCTGACAACAAAATGTGAGTGGTTTGCATGCTGTGCAATCCGAGCCTGAAGCTAAGCCTAAATGTTCTAAACATTAGCACAACCTGCATGACCAGGCATCTAAGTGCAAAGCACGAGCTGCAGTGGAGTAAGCACCTCAGAAAACACATAAGATCTCAGGCTCCTCCTGCTCCCTCTTCTGCTGCAGTCTTGGCCTCTTCCCCCCCACCTCTGGAGTGACAGTGACACCTGACACCTTGCAATCAGAGGATGTGGCAGCAATGCCACCATGTCCATCACAGTCACCAAACATCTCCACAATGTCCCATGGAAGCGTTCAGCTGTCCATCTCCCAAACACTGGAGAGAAAGAGGAAGTACCCTCCTACCCACCCGCGATCATTCCGTCTGGTGGAGACGGTGACTTAAAAAACGTATGGCGGTGGCTGTCCCATCCCCGCCCTTCACAACCAAGTGGCGGACAAAATTTGGTGTGCACTGCGCAATGCCATCTGTGGCAAGGTCCACATAACCACTGATGCGTGGACCTGTTAGCACGGCAGGGACATTATATCTCCCTAACTGAACACTGGATAAATGCAGTGGCAGCTGGGTCTGAGGCGGCTAACAGTTTGGCGCATGTCCTTCCGCCACCGAGGATTGCAGGACGTTTCTCTTTGCCTCCTGTTGCCTCCTCCTCCTACTCCGCTTCCTCCTCTACCGCCTCCTCATCTGGTCAGGTTAACACCTTCACCACCAACTTCAGCACAGCCAGGGGGAAACGACAGCAGGCTGTTTTGAAACTAATCTGTTAAGGGGAAAAACCCCACACAGCGCAGGAGCTGTGTACGGGCATGGAAGAACAGACCGATGAGTGGTTGGTGCCACTGAGCCTCAAGCCCGGCCTGGTGGTGTGCGATAATGGGTGAAAACTCGCAGCAGCTCTGGCATAGCCGGTCTCAGGCACATCCCTTGCCTGGCTAATATGCTGAATTTGGTGGTGCAGAGGTTCCTGAAAAGTTACCCCGATATGTCAGAGCTGCTGTAAAAAGTCTGGTTCATCTGTGCGCTCTTTCGGCGTTCTCACCCTGCTGCTTGCCTGTCTGCGCTGCAGCATACCTTCGGCCTTCCCACTCACCGCCTTATATGCGACGTGCCCGCAAGGTGGAACTCCACATTGCACATGCTGGAGAGACTGTGCGAGCAGCAGTGGAGTTTCAGCTGCAGCACCCATGGGTTAGTCACTCTGCGGAACAGCACCACTTCACCACCAATGAGTGGGCCTCCATGCGGGACGTGTTTGCCGTATTGCGCTGTTTCGAGTAGTCTCCCAACATAGCCAGTGCCGATGACGCAGTCCTCAGCGTTACTATCCCACTTCTATGTCTCTTTGAAAAAATGCTTCGGGCAATGATGGAAGAGGATGTGGCACAGGAGGAAGAGGAAGAGGGATAATTTCCACGGTTATCAGGCCAGTCATTCACAAGTGGCTCGGAGGATGGGTTACTGCACCACCAGAGACACAATTGTCCAGCCACGGCACAGTTCTGGAGGATGAGGAGGAGTAACTGTGTTCACAGCAGGGTGGCACCCAAAGCAGCTCATGGGCGTCACTGGAGCATGGCTGGGCAGATACAGAGGACACAGACGATACACCTGCCACAGCTTGTCATTGCCTCTGGGCAGCCTGGCACACATAAGCAACTACATGCTGCAGTGCCTACGCAAAGAACGCTGAGTTGCCCACATTCTAACCAGTGCTGATTACTGGGTGGCCACTCTGCTGAATCCCCACTACAAGGACAACGTTCTGTCCTTAATTCCATCACTGGAGTGTGATCAGAAGATGCGATCAGAGATACTCAGTGGAAGCACAAGGCGAAGGCAGAGGATGAGAAAGAAGTCGCCAACGCAGCTGGGGCACCTCCAGCACCTCAGAAGGGAGGGTTAGCATGGCTAAAATGTGGAAAAGCTTTGTTAGCACACCATAACAACCAGCACCACCAGCTTATATGGAACATCTTAGCAGGAAGCAGCATTTTAGCAACATAGTGGAACAGTACATGTGCACACGCATACATGTACTGACTGCATGGTCTGTCTTGTTCAACTTCTGGGTCTCCAAATTGGGCACATGGCCTGAGCTTGCCCCCTTTACAGCTTGGAAGTGCTGGCCTGCTCTGCGGCCAGTGAATTGTCTGAACGTCTGTTCAGCATGGCAGGTGGGGTGATCACAGACAAGTGCAGCCGCCTGTCCACAGCCAATGTGGACAAGCTCACGTTCATGAACCAGGCATGGATCCCACAGGACTTGTCCATACCTTGTGCAGAATAGACAAGTATACCGGCCGCTCCCAGCCATTGTTATACTCCTGCGCACTTTCCCTTTGTTTTCTTTTTTATATTTCCCAATGTTTTGGGGTCTTCTTAAATTTATAAAAAATAATAATAAAAAAACTACAAAAATAGTGTTTTCTACCTCCTCCTCCTCCGCCATCGCTTCCACCTACACCGCCACGTCCACCACCTCCTCAACCTCCTACTCCACTTTGACCTCCGTCTCCTAGTTCAAGATCATTATTTTTTACTTTTTTTTTTTAATTCTATGTTATTTTAATTCATTTTCCTATCCACATTTGTTTGCAGAGCAATTGTCCTGCTCGTACCCCTATTTTGCTTCCTTTTGCAGCCCTCTAGCCCTTTCTATTACTTTTTTTGGGCCATTTTAGTGCCCCAAAGTTCGGGTCCCCTTTGACTTCAATGGGGTTCGTTTTAGGGGTCAATTTCGGGTCCCGAACCCGAACTTTGAAGCAACGTTCAGCCGAACCCGGTGAACTCATATGACATGTTAACTTCTTTTTGCCTTTTCCATAATGTACTACACGATTCAGTTTTAATTTACCTACTTTTACTTTGACTCTCCTTCCTTTCCTCTATACCTGATTATGTGCATCTTTATTTCTGGTAAGAATTCATACACATTTGTGTTTATACAGTATCTTGTTTACAGTGGCTTATCTTCAATTAAAGAGGACCTTTCACCACTCCTGACATGCCTATTTTAATAGCTACATGCATCCCCCATGTATTAACAATTTTGGAGCATATATTCTTATGTCTGTATGTTGTGCCATTCCTTTATTATTTGCACTAGAAGTTATGAATGAATTGCTATTAGCCTTCAGTATGGGTACAGAGGGCAGGTAACCGGTTGGGGGGGGGGGCCTGCACAGACTAGACCCATGTGCAGCACGAGGCCCCAAAACGTCCTCATCTCGGCTGCACTGACCAGAGTCCAGCCACCGGCCCTAGCCAAAAAGGAGCCCGTGTGTTGAGCAACGAACTATTGGGCGTACAGGTTTGTTTGGTCCACCATCAGATTTACAAAGTGGTCACTAAAACATAGACTAAAGTAGGAGGAGGAGAGGAGCGCTGCACTTATTTGAACTGCCCGGCCACCCCTGCAGCCAATCAGAGCCGATCCTGAGAGGTGATGTCACCATCACCTCTCAGGATTGCAGGATGGTAATTGGTGGTGTATTATCACACCACCAATCACCATCCTGTTCCGGGTTATCGGGTCCCCAGAGACCCGAATAATCATGAAACGCAAACCACAGGTCTGAATTGACCTGCGGTTTGCTGCGATCTCCGACACGGTGGGGTCCCAGGACGGTGATCGGAACTACACATGATGAACCGTACGTCATGTGTCCTTAAGTACCAGGACATCATGCCGTGCCGGTACGACTTGTGTCCTTAAGCGGTTAAAAACATTCTGCTATATTGTGCAAGCATCTTGTTTGCAAATGTATGTGTCTCCATGACTACAGACTACAAACAAACTCTGTGTAGTCTGATCCTGTAGTCATTTTACGTTTCATTTATTTATTCATTTTTGCTAATGTACCCTCATTACCAAAAGTCTACCCTCTAATAGTGTCATGCATTATATAGACATTGTATTTATAGTTTGCATGTACAGTATTATGCATTCCCACCGAGAGAAATAAAACACTTTCACATTTACTTTTAACAGTAATTTCTCTGGAGAGTTTGAGTGCAGATATGGTTTTGTCAATCCTTCACAATTGAATTTAAATGCCTACTCTCCATCAACACATCCAAAAATATTTTGAGGTGAGATCTGAGGTGAGGTATAGAAAAATTCTTCAAAAGAACTAAAATAATATTCCTATGATATATAATAAGACAGCTAGGTTCCTTTCAAATCTTTCACATAAAACATCTATCCCCCACCGAAAATATTGTCAGTAGCCATAGAAACGTGGTAGTAAATGGGACATATGAAATGGCTGTCTCAACTAGCCTGTAATTTTCATGTGTATTTAAAATCCTACCTTTAGTTTCCCTAGCTATATCCCAGTATCTTCAGACCAGATAAATTGATTTAATTGCCCTGACCACAAGAAATGTAGTGATCTGTTATTTCCAAATGAAAAACAGAGGCTATAAAAATCATTCAGTTATTTGCTGTAACATTGCATCAGTTTTTTTCCGTCTCAATCCTCACTTATCTAGCTAAACAGATTGGATAGTGACAACAAGACAATATCATTTAGCATTACATTTTAAACTGGTAGTATTTATTAGTGATGGACGAATATCTGCCGGGGAGGTTCGCGAACGCGATCAAATCATCCGGTGTCGGCGGGGGGGGGGGGGGGGGGCAGAAGCCAATGGCAGGCAGGGAAGGGGACGAGCCTCACTAGCATCACTCGCGACGCTAGGGAGGCTCATGCCCGTTCCTGCCTGACATTGGCTGCTGCCCCCGACACCGGATGTTTTTCATCTGTGCACAGGGAGAAGCAGCAGTGGTGGTTAGTGATGGACGAACATCTGCCGGGACGGTTTGTGAACGCAATTGCGCGAACGCGATCACATTTTCGTGAACCGCAAGTTTGTGGCGGGTCCCATTAACTTTAATGGCAGGTGAACCTGAAAAACCTTCAGGTCATATTTGCAGCCACCAAATACTAGAAGTGCACAAATAGTCCCACAACATGGACAATGACATACCAAAGGGGAATCATTGGCAAAAATTCCCACAAAAAATATGGGGCCATTTTTATGCGTCTTAAAGGGAAACTCTCAAAAATGTGCCCTGCTGGAGCCTAGAAATAATTTATTTTAGGCCACGGAAGTACAGGCCTAGAAATTAGGCATTTACCTGACAGAAAAGGCCTTTTATGTCGCTGTATATACATAAGACAAGGACTATTCTTTATTCTGGGTGGCGGATATGTGTGGGCTGACATGAGGAAATTAAATTACACGTGTTCGTCATAATTCCTCCAAGATCCATGCCTCATTCATTTTTAGAAATTTGAGGTAGTCCAAACTGTCCTGAGCTAAGAGAGTGCGCTTATTGGTCACGATCCCCCCTGCTGCTCTGAACGTCCTTTCTGACAGGACACTCAAGGAGGGGAAAGCCAAGAGTTCCATGCTAGAGCAAACAGTCCAATAATCTCATAAATGAAAAATGGAGGGAAAAGTGGCACTCACCGAATCTTCACAAAACGTAGCTTTATTGTAGGTTAAAACACAGCAGTTGCGGGTAACAAATGCAGCAAATTCAGGCAACAGCCGTTTCACGCTAAGATCTCGCTTTGTCAAGCCCCGTTCTTAGCGCAAAATGGCTGTTGCCTGAATTTGCCGCATTTGTGACCCGCACCTGCTGGGTTTTAACCTACAATAAAGCTTTGTTTTGTGAAGATTCGGTGAGTGCCGCTTTTTCCTCTATTTTTCATTTATGCGATTATTGGACATCTTCAAACTGCCCTCTTCTTGCAGGCATGGTAGTATTGGTACCCGCACCTGTTTTGCTGTGGGCGGAAATTCCTCTGCCAGCGCCTGCAACAGCAGAATGCAGCATCTCGCAGCCAAGCCTGGAAATGCTGCATTCTGACAGCCCCCTGTGATGCTGATAACATTTTGTGTTTGTACCAGGGGTCTAAATACGTTGCCACCCAGTACTGGTCCTTGCCCTTTATGCTTTCTATATGGGGGTCCCTCTTCAAACACTGGAGCATGAAGGTTCCAATTTGCACTAAATTGGAAGCAGTGGAGCGCCTTGGCTCCTGCTTATCGCCCAGGAGTATGTCGTCCTCGGTGTCCTCCCCCAGCCAGGGATCCCCAAAAAGTTTAAAGTCCCCCTCAAAGCCTGCTCTTCTTGCTCCTCTTCCTACTTCCCCCAGCCACCATCCTCCTCTGACTCCTCTTCAGACTCCTGCTCACGTCTCAGATGGAGTAGCCTCCCCTGGGAATTCATTCAGCATTGAGACTTTCTCATCTTCCTGCTCCTCGACAGCTTGATCTATGACATGATGCAATGCATGCTCCAGAAAGAAGGTGTAAGGTACGATGTCACTGATGGCGCCCTGGCTGCGGCTGACTAGTTTGGTGATCTCATCAAATGGCCGCAGAAGTCTGCATGCGTTGCGCATGAGCAGCCACTGGCAGGGTGAAAAGAAATCAAGCTCCCAGAACCTGTCCTGCTGCAGAGTTCGTACAGGTAGTCATTAACTGCACATTGCTGCTGGAGCAGCCTATCAAGCATATACAAGGTGGAGTTCCAGCACGTCGGCTGTCACAAATCAGACGTCTGACGGGCAGGTGGTGTCGCCGCTAAACGTCAGCAAGGCGAGCCATGGCCGTGTAAGATCTTCTAAAATTGCCATTTTCCTGGCCTGCCGCAAGACGTCCTGGAACCCGGGATATTTGGCAATAAATCGCTGCACGACTAAGTTCAGAATGTGTGCCATGCACGGCACGTGTGTCATTTTGCCCTGTTTCAGCGAGCTCAGCAGATTGCCACCGTTGTCGCACACCATTTTACCAACTGTCAAATTGAGCAGGGTTAGCCACTGATCGGCCTGTGACCGCAGAGCTGAAAGCAGTGCAGGACTGGTGTGGCTCTTGGATTCAAGGTACAACAGCCGCAGTCTCGCCTGGGACGTCTAATAGGTTCTGGAGAGCTTGGGGGGCGCAGTGGAAGAGGCAGTAGCAGTGGAAAAGGAGGAGTCAGCTGAGGAGGAGACGAAGAATGGAGTGGGTGGAGGAGAAGAAGAGGAAGGCCTGCATGCAATCCGTGGTGGTAACACCAAATCCACACCGGAGCCACAGGTTACATGCTTGACTGCCATCAGAAGGTTCACCCAGTGGGCAGTAAAAGTTGTGTACCTTCCCTGCCCGTGTTTGCTAGACCACGTGTCTGCGGTTAGATGTATATTGGCACCGACACTGTATGCCAGAGATATAGTCACTTGCCGCTGAACATGGCCATTTAGCTCTGGGGTGCCCTTCTGGGAGAAATGTTTCCTTCCGGGGGACCTTCCATTGCGGTGTGCCAATGACCACACATTTCTAAAGACCTTAGAGTCCACCAGTTTATATGGCAGTAGTTGGCGGGCTTGCAGTTCCAACAAGCCGGCGGTCAGCCGTTGGGCAAGAGGGTTATCCAGCGTCAACTTTTTACGCTCGAACATTTGGGCCACGGAAGTCTGCCTTCTGCCAGTTGTATGTGACTACGGCACGGTGGAAGGTGAAGTAGAGGACAAATCAGAGGAGAGAGGAGAAGAGGCAGGATGTGGAGCGCTGGGAGTGTGACTTTGTGGGTTCTTACGGTGTTGCTCCCACAGGGCTCGGTAATGGGAGGCCAGGTGCCCTCTTAAGGCGGTCATCCCTAGGTGAGTGTTGGGCTTACTGTGACTTATGCGTTGATAGCACAGGCTGCAGATGGCAACACTATTGTCAACAGCTGACACATTAAAAAAAAGCCCACACTGCGGAGCCATGTGCCAGTGTGCTGGGAGCGCCAGAAGTGACCGTGCATGGTGGATGGCTCGCTCCAGATACATTTGCAGTCTGCTTTTTGCCTCCTGTGCCCTGTGAGCTCTGCCTTCTTCTGCTCCTTCTCCTCCCTCTCTGCTGCTCTGTCTCTTTCTGTGAACTCCCCTCCTCTTCCTCTCTTGTGGGCACCCACGTGATGTCCATCAACACATCATCATCATCCCCTTCACAACCACTGACATTTGAGATCTCTGAGTAGGCAGCAACAACAGGGACCTCCCTCCTTGGGCTTATCTGGGTACTGTCGTCAGACCGCTGGGTGGCTGCCATTGCTACCTCCTCTTCCTCATCCGATGTCAAGAATGGCTGCGCATTGATAAGTTCTGGGAATGGATGGGAAAATAATTCTTCTTTTTTTTTTATCAATTCTTTATTTTCAATTTTTTCAAGTATTCAGATATTCAATCAGTCAGGTTGCAATGAATAAACAAAGTATCATAAGCAGGTAAGTTACATGTACATAGGACTTGAATAGCAGATAATTGGCGTTGCATAGATTACATACATGTGACCAACGTAAAACCTAAGAAACTTGGCTAGTGCGATTCTAAGTCCAGAGGAGGATAGAGTATATATATTCTACTTGTTTCCTCCGGTATATTCACGTTATTCTTAGTCCAGCCATGAACAATAACACCAAATAACGTTTGTAAGAACAAGAGAGATAGAGTCAAAAGATGGAGAGGAAAAAGAATAGAGATGAAGTAAGAGAAGAAGAAGGAGGGGGAAGAGGAAAGGAAGGGACGAGGGAGGGCGGGGGGGGGGGGAAGGGGTGGGGTCTGCAATGTTTATATCTAGGGCCTCATTCAGTTATGTCCGAATCGCTAGGACCAACCTGCGCCAAAGATCTCCAAGGGCTCCACATTCGTGAGAACTTATCATGCGTCCTATTGATCCAGCTAGAGATTTCCTCAAATTTGCAGATTTGATTCACCTTAGCTGACATTTCCTGTATGGATGGAGGGTTGGTGTCAAGCCAGTGAAGGGGGATCAATGTTTTTGCAGCTGCAATGATATGCGAGACTAAGCTCTTTTTTAAGGGGGAGTATTGCGGCGTTGGGAGTGCAAGCACTACTGATTCCAAAGTGAGCTTAAATCCAGGGGTTGTGAGTTTCCTAATCAGGGCCTCTACCTCTCTCCAATAGGGTTGAATCAGTGTGCAGTTCCACCAGATATGCGACAGAGACCCTACGCCCTCTCCACATCTCCAGCATTCCCTATTGGATGATAGACCTCTTTTGTATAGAAAATCAGGGGTTTTATACCACCTTGATAGGAGTTTAAAATGGTTCTCCTGTAAACGTGTACATCTAGAGATTCCATGTGAACCTCTTAATATCTGTTTTGTTTCAGAAGTCGTCAGAACCCTATCCAACTCCTTCTCCCATTCCCTAATGTACACCGGCTTCAAAGCCTCACCCTCACTTCCCACCACCGGGTAGAGATTTGACACTTTCCTAACCGCAGGTACTGGTGACAAGATACTTTTTTCGAAGTCAGTCAAGGACCTCTGTGTAGGGTACCTTGCCGTCAACTCCCCACACACAGCTTTAATATGTGGCTTGACTATAAAGAAACCTGGGGATTCAGTGGTCGAGCTCGGAAGCTTTTTTAGTATGGAGTCTTCAAAAATCGGGGCAATATCTCCTAATTTCACTGACTTAAGTAGGTTCCATATGTGCGATTTATCTACGTTGCCCTGGTGCATCAAGTCTGGTAAGAGACTCAGTGGTAGTAGAGGTGATGGGTCAGGTGCCAAATGTCCCTTCACTTCTCTCCATACCCCACAGAGACCTCTAAACAATGGAGCCATAGATGTTTTTGAAAGTCCTTCCCTACGCTGTGTCTGCAAATGGCTTGAACATCTGGACGTCTTCTAGGCTCCGCCATTTCAATCCACCTATTAAGTTGTACCGCTTTATAGTACTTAGCAACATCTGGTAAGCCTAGTCCTCCTTTTTCCCTGCTTCTGACTAGAATTTCATGTGATAACCTGGGTTTCTTGCCGTTCCATAAAAATTTAGAGAACAGACTTTTCATATTCAGAAAGAATGATTTGGGAAGCCATATCGGGACCAGCTGCATGGTGTAAAGGACTTTTGGTAAAACATATGCCTTCAGGACATTCTTTCTCCCCATCCAAGAGAGATAAGGGAGATTGTATGAATGTAACAGACGCTGAATATCTCCCAAGAGAGGGGTGTAGTTTTGTTGATATAAGTCGTTGATATTCCTGGGGATTAGTATCCCTAAATATTTAATTGGGCCTTTGGTCCAGTGGAACGGGAGCCTAGCCTTCAATGAAGTAGTTTTGGATTCGGGAAGGGAGATATTCAGTATCTCTGATTTAGAATGATTGACTTTAAAGTCTGATAGGGAGCTGTACTCGGCTATTTTCCCAACTAGTGGATCTAACCCTTTCTCCGGTTCCATTATCAGGAACAGTAAGTCATCAGCGAATGCAGTGCATTTCAATTCCCCATCTCCATATTTAACACCCGAGATTTCTGGAGACTGTCTAACTAACTGCAGTAGTGACTCCACAACTAAAATAAACAATGAGGGGGACAAGGGACAGCCTTGCCTAGTTCCATTTGTTATGTCAAAAGATGGCGAGAGCGTGCCATTCACTTTCAACCTAGCATATGGGTTTTGGTATAGAGTAAATATTGCTCTAATAAATGCATCTGGGAAGGCAAACCGTTGGAGAGTTAATTTCATGAACAGCCAATTGACTCGATCAAATGCCTTCTCGGCGTCAATGCTTAGTAAGGCTAATGGAAGCCTCTTTCTGCGTGCCATGTGGATAGCATGGAATACTCTGTGAGAGTTATCTTTACCCTCCCGACCCTGGATAAAGCCAGATTGTTCATTGCCAATCAAAGCTGGCAGGAACTTACTTAGTCTTCCGGCCAAAATCTTGGCCCATAGTTTTAAATCCAGGTTCAGGAGGGAAATCGGACGATAGCTGCCACAGTCCAGGGGGTCCTTACCCTCTTTAGGTATCAGGGTGATATGAGATTCGAGCGTCTGTTTAGGGAGAGAGTTCCCTTGCATGAGTGAATTGCACACTTCAGTAAACCTAGGAATGAGTATGTCCTGAAACTTTTTATAGTAAAGTAGGGGGAGACCGTCCGGATCCGGGCTTTTTCCGGGGGGGAAGGTTTTGAGTGTACTAATTACCTCCTCAGCTGATATCGGTCTGACAAGGCATTTTGAGTCCTCTGGTGTGATAGTCGGGAGATGAAGGGAGTTTAGGAAGGTGTTGATGCGGTTCTCTCTTTGGAGCTCCTCATCGACGGAACCTTTCTGGTGTAAATTGTAAAGTGTTGAATAAAACTCTTTAAAAGCATTAGCTATTTCTGGAGTGTCCCATGTCAGATTGCCGCTTGGCTGCTTAATTGAGGAGATGTGCGTGACAGTCTTAACCTTCTTTAGCAGGGATGACATCAATTTTCCACCTTTATCACCATGCGCATAGACCCTATGCTGGAAATTAATCAGTTGTTTAGCTACTCTCCGACTGAGGAGATTGCGGAGTTTAATCCTAAACTCTATTAATGTGTTTTGGTGTTCTTTTCGTAGTGAGGCTTTATGTTTCCTCTCAATTGCTGCTATATCTGCTAGGAGTGTATCCACCTCTTTTTGTTGCTCCCTTTTCACTTGAGTGCCTAGGGAGATAAAACAGCCTCTAACGAACGCCTTATGGGCCTCCCATATAATGGGTTGTGAGCTGTGCGTGGAGGAGTTAAGCGCAAAGTACTCAATTAGTTGAGTCCTGACCTGGTCCGCATGGAGTTGGTTGTACAGGAGAGATTCATTTAGCTTCCAGCACCAGTCCCTTTTCGGTAAGGAAGTGAGGGTGAAGGACGCCAGGCATGGAGCATGATCCGATATGGTGATATTACCAATGTCCGCCGCTCTGAAATAGGGAAGAAGAGATGAAGAAGTTAGAATATGATCCAGACGTTGGTATGTCCCATGTGGAATCGAGTAGAAGGAAAAGTCCCTATCTGTGGGATGAAAACTTCTCCAGACATCAATTAAGCGTAAATCCTGAAGTTTCTTGTGAAGTCTACTAAGAAGCCTTTGTGCCACTCGGGAATTAGCTGAGGATGAGTCGATGGCTGGGTCTAGTACTAGGTTTAAATCAGCTCCTAAGATAACCTGCCCTTCAGCGAAGAGTTTAAGGGTGTCTAGAGCCTGTAGGAGCCATTGTACAGGGGACTTGTTCGGTACATAAAAGTTAGCCAGGGTGATTTTTTGATCTGCTAGCAAGCCTTTGACTAATAAGAGGCGACCATCTGCATCTGCATGTTGTTGTATCAAGGTGAAGGGGATGGACTGATGGATCGCAATAGCTACCCCTTTGGAAGCAGAAACAGGTTGGACACTGTGAAACCAATGTGCAAAGGGACGTTTTGGCATCCTTGGCATTTTCTTTTGGCGCAGGTGGGTTTCCTGCAGAAATACTATTTGGGAGCCCATCTTCCTAAGAGCAAGCATAACTTGGCTGCGTTTCTGAGGTGAATTCATACCCTTAACATTGAATGTTGCGACCTTTATGTCTGCCATCTCAGGGCGTGACTTGTTTGTTTCTATGCTGAAGATAAATGCTGTTTGGGCAGTTTATAAGACTCTTTACGGCACTGACGTGTGTGTTAAGAGGGGGGGGTCAGGTAGA
Organism: Bufo gargarizans; assembly: GCF_014858855.1. Lineage (NCBI taxonomy): Eukaryota > Metazoa > Chordata > Amphibia > Anura > Bufonidae > Bufo > Bufo gargarizans. Next base: position 178,402,915 of record NC_058081.1, read on the forward strand.
GGTTGGTCGGAGAGGTTGAGACAGGTAAATAATAAAAAGAAAAGAAAAAGAGAAGAGAAAGAGGAGAGAGAGGAGAAGATGTAAAAGGAAGTAACAAACAGTAAGTCAAACAAATACTGGAATCAAACCCAGTAGGTAAGCTATCGTTACTGAAGCTATCCGTCAACAGTTAGATAGCTAGGGGGTGAACGTAATTTTATAAGTAGCCTGGACGTGTTTCCCAAGCAACACAGCCAATGCGTAAAATGTGAGGTATGGTGACTCATGTATTTTTATACCTTTTCCCGGACTCGCTAGAGCAAGGTTAGAACCAAAGTACATGGATAGGTGGAGGGGGATGGAGGCTCACGCGTCTATAGGTCCTATGGTGGGTAATCCATGCATCTTGAAAGAGAGAGCTAGTCTCAGTCTAGTGCAAACCTAGTCTCAGACGGTTATTTAGGGTTCGACTCTTGATGGACTAATCCAATTTTGAGCCTTGAATTAAGTCATTGCAGACCTATTAACACAGTTCTTGGGTGCTCAGTGTGGGAGGTATTTGCTCCTGCTAGGTACTTCAGAGGCACAAAAAGAATAAAGAGCGGTAGTCGTATATGTCTGAGGGGTATCACTTTCTTATTGCAAGTTAGCTACGATACTACTGGCGCCAATACTTATCGCCCCGTATTAACGGGGTACAAAAAATGCGCATCAAAAAATGCGCATCAAGCTCCCTGCACTAATCTGTATCCATATACTTTCTGCCGCCAACAATCTGTATGGGTGGCTATCAACCGTGGGCTCAAAGTCAGCTTGGGATAAGAGTATCATAACAACAGAAACATAACAGAAATATTCGCATATAACACGTGCATGCAATACAATTCAAATATGCGACCCAAATCTGGCGCTCAAGGGCCAGGAATTCCACTCTGCGCCTACCCGCACCAATCGTGCGAATAAAGCAAAGAGCGGTAAAGAAAACGACATGGCGAAATCATCGTCATAACCCCCCCATGTCCCAGTGATACTAAACCCCATGTTGATGTGAGTGTCCTAATGGTGGAAGATCCTTGGCTACCGTCTGGTGCTTAATCGCCTTCCCAGCCTTGGCACGCTGTACTTTCCTCCAGGATTCCAGGGGTGGCAGTTTCGGAAGCAACGCCGGGTAGTTTACCGGGAGCCAGGTAGGTATATCCATAGGTGGAATTCCGATTAGTTCCCATGCCTTATCCAAGTCCTCTGGGGTGTGGATGATGATACGCCTCCCGTTCTTGTTGATGGAGAGGCCAAAAGGGTACATCCATGAATATGGAATCTTCTTTGATCTTAGCGAATCTAGCAAGGGCTTTAGTATGCGCCTCTTCGCTAGTGTAGATGGAGCAATGTCCTGGTACAGGGCAATTTCGGCGTCTCCGTATGTGATCCGCCCTTTGGTGCGGGCTGCGTCCATTACCCTCGCTGTATCTACGAAGGACAGCAGGCCGCAGACCACATCTCTTGGTCTTTCGTTTGGCTTCGGCTGGGGTCTAAGCGCCCTATGTATGCGCTCAATTATTATTGATGTGGCCGAGTCCGATTCCAGGATGTCCGCAAATATCTCCATGGCCACTTTGCGCAACGATTCAGCTGCCCAAGACTCGGGGAGGCCCTTTATTCGGATGTTACGCCGTCTACTACGGTTTTCCTGGTCTTCTAACAGCGAAAAGGCTCTGTTAAGTTCCTCAGCGTGGTCGCTGAGACATTCGGCCACTCCATTAGCATGCGAGCTGAGGTCTTGCGTCGCCTGCTCTAGGGCTTCCACCCTGTGTCCCACCTGGGATATTTCAGACTTAATGTCCGCCAGCTCAGTCAGGACCGGTCGCAGCGCTTTTTCTAGTGTTTGACCGAGGATCTTGGTGAGAAAAGACTTTGAAACTGGAGCTGGATCTGGCTCCTCAGTCGTGGCGCAGCGCTCGCTGTCATCTCCTGAGTCCTCAGCTTCCGCCTCCCTCATGCGCGCCGACGCCATCTTGGCACCAGCTCCCGGCGAGTGAGAGCTCCTTTTTTTCAGGAATTTTTGCATGTCCTGCTGGCCCTTGTGGGATCGAGGGGTGTCAGGGGGATCTAGACCCCTGTCTCTGCCGTTCTTGACCATTTCTGCTCTGGTCACCGCTGGTTATAAGGCTGTAGATGCTGGGACGTGGAGGATCAGTTCTTTCACACAGCCATCCACGCCAACGGCCAGGCTCCGCCCCGGAAAATAATTCTTCTGACTCAAGTAGAGGGGCTATGGTGGTGGTGGTGTATTTGGGGGTGCACACAGCAGAGATTGAGGAGGGTGCAGAAGCGGAAGGGTGAGTGAGCCACTCAACCAACTCTGGTGCGCCCTTTGAAGTAATCGCACGCGCCTTCTCCAACTTCCCACTTAGGCTCCCACTAGGTATATCGCAGCCCTCATTCATTTTTTTGTGGAAGCAGGTATATCACAGGCCTCAATCATCGAACCCCTTAATCATTATTTTGTAGAAGCAGATATATCAAACCCATTAATCAGTATTTTGTGGAAGTGGGTATATTACAGACCTCAGTCAGTATTTTGTGGAAGCAGGTACAGTCAGGTCCATAAATATTGGGACATTGACACAATTCTAACATTTTTAGCTCTATACACCACCACAATGGATTTGAAATTAAACAAACAAGATGTGCTTTAACTGCAGACTGTCAGCTTTAATTTGATTTGCATCTACATCAGGTGAAGGGTGTAGGAATTACAACAGTTTGCATATGTGCCTCCTACTTGTTAAGGAACCAAAAGTAATGGGACAATTGGCTTCTCAGCTGTTCCATGGCCAGGTGTGTGTTATTCCCTCATTATCCCAATTACAATGAGCAGATAAAAGGTCCAGAGTTCATTTCAAGTGTGCTATTTGCATTGGAATCTGTTGCTGTTAACTCTCAAGATGAGATCCAAAGAGCTGTCACTATTAGTGAAGCAAGCCATCATTAGGCTGAAAAAACAAAACAAACCCATCAGAGAGATAGCAAAAACATTAGCCGTGGAAAAAACAACTGATTTGAAACATTCGTAAAAAGAAGGAACGCATCGGTAAGCTCAGCAACACCAAAAGACCCATTTAGATGTAAATACCCTCAAATTAAAGCTGTCAGTCTGCAGTTAAAGCACATGGTATTATTTCAAATCCATTGTGGTGGTGCATAGAGCCAAAAATGTTAGAATTGTGTCGATGTCCCAATATTTATGAACCTAACAGTATTTTGTGGAAGCAGGTATATTGCAGGCCTCAATCAATATTTGGTGGAAACAGGTACAGTACAGACCAAAAGTTTGGACACACCTTCTCATTCAAAGAGTTTTCTTTATTTTCGTGACTATGAAAATTGTAGATTCACACTGAAGGCATCAAAACTATGAATTAACACATGTGGAATTATATACATAACAAAAAGTGTGAAACAACTGAAATATGTCATATTCTAGGTTCTTCAAAGTAGCCACCTTTTGCTTTGATTACTACTTTGCACACTCTTGGCATTCTCTTGATGAGCTTCAAGAGGTAGTCACCAGCCTCAGAAATCACAGGTTAACAGCAGCTCAGATTAGAGACCAGGCCAATGCCACACAGAGTTCTAGCAGCAGACTCATCTCTAGAACAACTGTTAAGAGGAGACTGTGTGAATCAGGCCTTCATGGTAGAATATCTGCTAGAAAACCACTGCTAAGGACAGGCAACAAGCAGAAGAGACTTGTTTGGGCTAAAGAACACAAGGAATGGACATTAGACCAGTGGAAATCTGTGCTTTGGTCTGGTGAGTCCAATTTTGAGATCTTTGGTTCCAACCACCGTGTCTTTGTGCGACGCAGAAAAGGTGAACGGATGGACTCTACATGCCTGCTTCCCACTGTGAAACATGAAGGAGGAGGTGTGATGGTGTGGGGGTGCTTTGCTGGTGACACTGTTGGGGCCATCATTTATTTTTCAAAAGGACAATGACCCCAAACACACCTCCAGGCTGTGTAAGGGCTATTTGACCATGAAGGAGAGTGATGGGGTGCTGTGCCAGATGACCTGGCCTCCAGACCTGAACCCAATCGAGATGGTTTGGGGTGAGCTGGACCGCAGAGTGAAGGCAAAAGGGCCAACAAGTGCTAAGCATCTCTGGGAACTCCTTCAAGATATTTTCAGTTGTTTCACACTTTTTTGTTATGTATATAATTCCACATGTGTTAATTCATAGTTTTGATGCCTTCAGTGTGAATCTACAATTTTCATAGTCATGACAATAAAGAAAACTCTTTGAATGAGAAGGTGTGTCCAAACTTTTGGTCTGTATTGTATATCGAACCCCTAATCAGTATTTTATGGAAGCAGGTATATCGCAGCTCTTAGTTAGTATTTTGTGGAAGCAGGTATATCAAACCCCTTAATCGGTATTTTGTGAAAGCAGGTATATTGCAGGCCTCAACTAATATTTGGTGGAAACAGGTATATTGAACCCCTTAATCAGTGTTTTGTGGAAGCAGGTATATCGCAGCCCTCAATCAATATTTGGTGGAAGCAGGTTTATCAAACCCCTTAATCAGTAGTTTGTGGAAGCAGGTATATTTCACCCCTCAATTAATATTTGTTTGAAGCAGTTATATCAATTCCCTTAATCAGTATTTTGTGGAAGCATGTATATCACACCCCTCCAATTTTTTGGGGGTCAAAACAGTTATAGCACACCACCCTGTTTATTTGGGGCAACAGGTATATCGCAGCCCTCAATCAGTATTTTGTGGAAGAAAGTATATAACACCCCTCATTTTTTTTGGGGGGGGGGGGGGCAACAGGTATATCATACCTGTTGCAAATAGTTGTTCCAATAGCCCTTGTCCCTCGATATAGCTGTGATGTCGCAGCAGAACCGCACACAACTGTTGCACAATACAAATGTACTATATAATTTCTATGTTAGATAGTATATTATAAGTATATCACACCCCTTAATAATTTTTTGGGGGGGCAACCGGTATATCACACCCGTTGCAATTAGTTGTTCCAATAGCGTTTGTCCCTCTATATAGCTGCGGTATCACAGCAGAACCGCACACAACTGCTGCACAATACAAATGCACTATAATATACTTTCTATGTTAGAAAGTATATTATAAGTATATCACACCCCTCAGTATATCACAGCTATCGATAGCACACCTATACCAGTCCTTAGTATCCCTAACAGCCTGTCCCTGCTCCACAAAGCAACCTCTCCCTACACTGGCAAAACACAGAATGTAAAATGGCTGCCAGATCGAGTTCTTTGATAGGGTGGGGGTGTGTCCATGTGCTGAAATGTCCTGATGGATGTGTCATGGGTAAAAGTTCGGCACAATGCAAAAGAATATGGCGCCGGCGGACATCGCCATATGTTCGCATGTTCGGCGATTCGCGAACGTGCAAAGTTTGCCGAAACGACCTCTGGGAGAACCACAATGCCATCTCTAGTATTTATTTAACCCCTCCCATCTGACCATTTCTTTGTTTTAATATGGAGAAAAAATAATCTAATACATTATCACCTTTTGGATTGGATAAAAATGGACTAAAAGGCACATTAAATTAATTTTAAGCATTAGTTACTCAGTTTGGTACATATTTATCTTAACTTTTTCTCCCAAACTACATTCAAATTTCTCGCCTATCTACGGAATAAATCTCTGCCACTAGTTCCGTCGCCAATTACTAGTACAGGGGTCTTTTGTGTCTTGTTTTTGTATTTGAGGAGGTGATGAGTTTGGAAGGGTAAACTATAGATTTTTTTTTCTCTATCTATTGATTTACAGAATGGAAAATGACTGCTCTAACAGAAAAAAATCCTTTCTCATTAGATTATATATCTACATATGGGTGTATTATGTTTCATTTGCCTTGTAGTGCAAAGTTATCTTGCTGTATGCTGACATTCTAGTTAGAATAAATTCCATATACTGTATCTAAAAATATATAGCTCAAGTAGGCTTCCCCTTTTTGCTAAAAGTCAAAAGCCTACCCATACTGCATACCCAGATTTCTCAATTAACAGACCTTGTACCAACCTCTGACCTGACCACCCTTCTTCCACGGGAACATCAAGTACACATCATTTTCTGGAACTCCCTTTAACTTCCGTTTAACACAACGCTTTTACCACTTACACATACAGTACAGACCAAAAGTTTGGACACACCTTCTCATTCAAAGAGTTTTCTTTATTTTCATAACTATGAAAATTGTAGATTCACACTGAAGGCATCAAAACTATGAATTAACACATGTGGAATTATATACATAACAAAAAAGTGTGAAACAACTGAAAATATGTAATATTCTAGGTTCTTCAAAGTAGCCACCTTTTGCTTTGAATACTGCTTTGCACACTCGTGGCATTCTCTTAATGAGCTTCAAGAGGTAGTCACCTGAAATGGTCTTTCAACAGTCTTGAAGGAGTTCCCAGAGATGCTTAGCACTTTGCCTTCACTTTGCGGTCCAGCTCACCCCAACCCATCTCGATTGGGTTCAGGTCCGGTGACTGTGGAGGCCAGGTCATCTGGCGCAGCACCCCATCACTCTTCTTCATGGTCAAATAGCCCTTACACAGCCTGGAGGTGTGTTTGGGGTCATTGTCCTGTTGAAAAATAGTTGATGGTCCAACTAAACGCAAACCGGATGGAATAGCATGCCGCTGCAAGATGCTGTGGTAGCCATGCTGGTTCAGTATGCCTTTAATTTTGAATAAATCCCCAACAGTGTCACCAGCAAAGCACCCCCACACCATCACACCTCCTTCTCCATGCTTCACGGTGGGATCCAGGCATATAGAGTCCATCTCAACACCTATATAGCTCAAAGAGCAGCCACACAAAGAGTAATTCTAATTAAATATTCTTTATTGGATATCCAACACAAAAGATGGTATATCAATTAAAAAACATATAGAAAGCAGTGCATACTGAGAACACAACAGTGTTACAATAATTGTATAAAAACAGAGTAGGCTCCAAACCACTAAGGGACTAGTATCCCCCCATACACAATAAAGCAGTATCAGCTAGGTGGGGCACATATGGCAATGAAGGCATCTAGAACATGTGTAGACACTCCAGACATCTAAAGGAGTGTGAGTCTGAATGCCACCCACATCAAGCGGAGACTGCAAAGGAGGAGGGGGGGAAAAAAAGACACTGTTTAAATATAGAGTCCATCTGTTCACCTTTTCTGCGTCGTACAAAGACACGGTGGTTGGAACCAAAGATCTCAAATTTGGACTCATCAGACTAAAGCACAGGTCTAATGTCCATTCCTTGTGTTCTTTAGCCCAAACAAGTCTCTGCTGCTTGTTGCCTGTCCTTAGCAGTGGTTTCCTAGCAGATATTCTACCATGAAGGCCTGAGTCACACAGTCTCCTACTAACAGTTGTTCTAGAGATGTGTCTGCTGCTAGAACTCTGTGTGGCATTGACTTGGTCTCTAATCTGAGCTGCTGTTAACCTGCGATTTCTGAGGCGGGTGACTTGGATGAACTTATCCTCCGCAGCAGAGGTGACTCTTGGTCTTCCTTTCCTGGGGCGGTCCGCATGTGAGCCAGTTTCTTTGTAGCGCTTTATGGTTTTTGTGACTGCACTTGGGGACACTTTCAAAGTTTTCCCAATTATTCGGACTGACTGACCTTCATTTCTTAAAGTAATGATGGCCACTCGTTTTTCTTTACTTAGCTGCTTTTTTCTTGCCATAATACAAATTCTAACAGTCTATTCAGTAGGACTATCAGCTGTGTATCCACCTGACTTCTCCACAACGCAACTGATGGTCCCAACCCCATTTATAAGGCAAGAAATCCCACTTATTAAACCTGACAGGGCACACTTGTGAAGTGAAAACCATTTCAGGTGACTACCTCTTGAAGCTCATCAAGAGAATGCCAATAGTGTGCAAAGCAGTAATCAAAGCAAAAGGTGGCAACTTTGAAGAACCTAGAATATGACATATTTTCAGTTGTTTCACACTTTTTTGTTATGTATATAATTCCACATGTGTTAATTCACAGTGGTGATGCCTTCAGTGTGAATCTACAATTGTCATAGTCATGAAAATAAAGAAAACTCATTAATGCTGGTGCTTTATGGTTTTATTCCTCCACCTAGACAGGTGTGACTGTTAATGGCATTCGTTACAGATTCTTTTATGTTCTTTTAGATATTTTGTTACCCCCTTTTCTCCCTTATGATCCAGACAACTGTACACATCTCAGCATAGTCCTTGTGAAACTTACTTTTGCTTACTGTGAAGTTGCATATTTCTTTGTCTCCATTAATTGCTATGTAATGTTGACCTATTAATCTCTCAATATGTCTATAGATATTGTCTGGACATGATGTTAGCATTTTTATGTATTATTCCTTTTATGAAAAAATAACAAATGAAAATATATAGCTCCAATATCGATGAACAATCTAAAATAATAATTTGTCTTTGGCATGAGTGTGTGTATATTAATTTTTTTTGTGTTTTATTATGAGATCACATTTCTATCCTTAACCACCTGGCAGCAAATATGTCTTATAAAAGTAAAATGTAGAATAATAACCCCAGTAGCTTTAAGGGGAGGGTGTAGTCATTGGAAAGATAAGCAGCCTTGGATTCTCTTAAGGTAACTGGATTTTATTCTCAAATCTCCTCAGTCCCAGCGGGCCAAGCCATAGTATTTCCATTTGTCTCAGTAATAGCTGTGAATACTTCCCCTGCAGATTGGTGCCAGTGTTGCTTTGTCTCCTCTGCTTGTGATGTGAGAGTCAGATAAGCTTACAAAGAAATCGGTCTCACTAGACGTGGGATGGAGATTAGATAGATGAAAGTCATCCAAGTTGATTTTTGCCACTTAAAAAAATGAAACAACTGTGTAGTGATGTTGGAAAGGACACAATGGAATAGAGTTCACAATTACATGCTTGTTATTTCAGGAGCACTGCAGTAAATCCAATACCGCATATCATAGGTGAGGGATGATTTTTTTTTCAATTTCATTTAATATAGGCAACATACTTGGGAAATCAAGGTTTTGGTTGTTTTTACCTTTAAGACTTTTACTTAGTATAACCGTAAAGGTAAGGGTACAAAGCGAAGGGTTTGTGTATGCTTATACTTAATGCATTTGTCTAAATATATACACTCCTAATAATTTACTGAACACTGAACATGGGGTGTGGATTTTCATTTGTCAGACCCCCCACCCCCACCCTCACTGCAGTTCATTGTTACCTATGGGAGAAGTAGCTGGACAAATGTTTAATGAAGCATTGAAATCAAGAGCCCATCTGCTCTAGCTAATAGTAGGGTGTCCTAAGCAGGAGATTTTTATAATCATCTGGTCATATGGTCACATAGAAAAGTAATTTTCAATGCAGGCCTATTTAAAGGGAATGTGCCATCTGATCATTTATTGCCTGTCAATAGGATATGCCATAAACATCTGATAGGAGTAGGTCCTACCTCTGGGACCTGCTTCTATCTCAAGAACAGGGCCCTGTCGTGAATGGAACACACACTGAGCGTGTGCGGTGTCCTCTCTATTTACTGCTGTGGGACTTTGAAAAATAGGTAAAAGAGCATACTCGGCTATTTTCAGACATTCCATAGAGGTAAATGGTAAAAACCACCCATGCAAGTCTTACTCTCCATTCATGGAGGACACTTCTTGAGATAGGAACAGTCCCCTAGAGGTGACCTGCTCCTATCGGACATATATGGCTAATCCCATTGATATGCTATAAATGTCTAGATGGTAATGCCTATTTAAAGTTTTAGTTTAGTGTTTTATTGTCTGCTTTACTAGTTGTGCACATATAGGGTGGCATTCATCATGCCATTTACGCCACTATTATGGTGTTAAAAAGTTGCAGTTTATGTTGCATGCGATTTTTGCGGCATAACTTGCAACATCCTCCGTTTTGCCACTTTTCTGCAGTGTTGAGTAATGGGGCGTGGTGAGGGTAGGAGGGGGCATGGCTGGAAGGCCGCCACTTTTATCTTAATTCACAGCAGTTTTCTGGCGAATGAAAATGGAAATCCACAGCAGCTACAAGGCTGCCATAGGTTTTAGTTTGCAAAGAAATAGGGGGTCAGTCAGCACATTAAAATGCGCAGGTGCACGCCGCCATGGTTAGAAACACAAAGAAAAATACGCAATGCAACAGCCTTCTGCAAATACAAATTACGTACAATAATGTCATAGTTATAGAAAATATTCTGGTGCTAATGCTACGGTTATAGTATAAATTTGAGATTCTTGACAAATACATTTTGTACAAAATTATTTTTGCCCATCTGCCGGCGTCAAGGCGATCTCTTTAAGACTGGATCCTAACACTAAATCCTACCTGTTATGTGCCATAACGGCCACCATACAATACAGGGAATGCAGGTTCCACACGCATGCTGGGTTCACTCTGCCTTTTACCACTTTTGGTGCCATAATGGCCTCCATTAAATCTGGGGAATGCAGGTTCCACATGCATGCTGAGTATGGCACTATAACAGGTAGTATTTAGTGTTAAGTTTCCGTATTATAGAGATCGCCTTGACGCCAGCAGACTGGCACAAATAATGTAATACAAAATGTATTTGCCAAGAATCTTAAATGTATAAAATAAGTGTAGCATTAGCACCAGAATATTTTCTATAACTATGGCATTATTGTACTTTATTTGTGTATGCAGTGTGCCATTGCATTTTTTTTCTTTTTTCTTTATAGGTTTTAGTATGTCACATGGCCAGAGGTAGGATGCACCAAATCTATGCTGATGTCTGCACCACAATATAACTTTGGCACATCTTTCACCTGTGAAGGGGGAATAAAGGCTGATGATAAAAACGCCAATCTTGATAAATGCCCCCCATAGTTTTTACTAAAATGTGCTATGAACCTATTTTTTCCAAACGTTATTGATTGTGTCCAACATTGCTCTTTATGAATTAAACTTAACTTATCGTAGTCAAAATATACTAAAGGGCATTATGTTTTGCTTACAATCTTGATGGAAACCCATAAGTTATTGTATGTACAGCCCTCCACAGTACTTTTAAATTATTTCCGTGACTAACACTGAATGTCTAACTACTAACTATGTTTAGACAAAAGAAAAAAAGTTTCACTTTTGGATGATTCTGGATTTAAAAGGCGTTTTTGTTGTTGGACCAGCAAGATTTGGGGTGGATGTTGGATTTAGGTTTACTGAACCTATTTTTCATTGTCTTTACATAGTACATATTTTAGGGTATGACTCCACCATGCGGCTGGCCACATAAGGTTAAGCCACGCCCACCTGCATCACCCAATGGCTACACAATTGTGCAGTAAAACCATGCCACTTGCTTGGGGTGATATACTGTTATTCATCAAATAATGAGACAAAATATTTCCCCAAGGGATTGGTATAAAGAATTCATGCTTTAAGCCCAATGATCAACCATGTCAAATCATCTGACCCCATCTAAGAGAAATTATATTAAAGTGGTGATGAATCGCTTTGCAAATGTGTGTAAACTTTTCCATTAAATGAATAAGTCTGCACAGGGAAGTATGACTGTTGCAATTTTTTTTTTGTGACAAATTTGTTGTCATTGTGTAAATTTTCTGTTAATAGTCCTATGTAGGTTAAAACCAGACCATCATTCAAATGTTTCATTTCCGATTGATTTTGGTTTCTACAGAAAAAAAATGTGGAATTGATGTGTAATATATTCTAGTAGGACTTAATGAATGGATTTATTACTGAGAAGTACAGGTAGTAAAACATATATATATATTTTTTGCAATGGTAATATTTCAAAGAACCATATAGGACTTCTCCTATTAAGACCACCCCTTTATATAGGTCATAAAAACCCAACTTGCCATGCTACTCAGTACTGTGCATTTTCTACTCTATCACTGTGTATATACAATATACAAGAAACTAACAGAGGGGGAGAGGACCCTGCCTGCGAGAGCTTACAATCTACAAGGGAAGGGGTGAAGGTAAAGGATGCTCATCTGGCAGTGTGGTGGCAGCATGCTCATTGTTGGGGGTAAGATTTCCTGAAGAGGTGGGTTTTCCGGTTACTTTTAAAGGTTTGGGGAGAGAGTCTAGGGTGCTAGGGTAGCGAGTTCCAGAGTGTGAATTTGTATTCTGAATTTATGGAAAGCACCATGAAGAAGCTAAGTAGTTAAATGAAAATAAAGGCATAGCTAACTGCATCCAATTATCACACATGAAGTTGCTGCTTCCCAGGAAGAACATTTTAATCCTTATTTAGTACGTACAATAGTAAGTTATAAATATAATGAGGTCCCCATAGTCTAATTGCAACTGCAGAAACCAAGGTGACTTACTGAAGGTCACAGGTAAAGATAACACCTGTATTCACAGCAGGTCCCATAGCACCAAAGGTATATTTGTCTACGTAATCATTTTGGGTGTAATGCTATATAAAATGTGACCTATTGTACAGCAATTTACTAATTACTAAAGTAAAGTATATAGTAAGATCTACTTAGTTCTGAATGGCCCGGAGCCTTGTTGGGGAAAACTTCTCCCAGTGTTTGTCATAAAGGTACTGTAAATTCACACATAAAAGATTTGCTGCAGAAATTTCTGCAACAGTTTCATAGATCTGGTACAAACATTGGACTTGCAGAAATCCTGTACCCTAGAAAAGCAACTTTTCTTCCCCCATATATGGTATATGTTTACCAACAGAAGATTCTCCTATGACACTTATCCATGTATGTTTCAGAAGTTGCAAGTTCCCATAATATTGTTCAGCACTAGAGTTGAGCGAACACCTGGATGTTCGGGTTCGAGAAGTTCGGCCGAACATCCCGGAAATGTTCGGGTTCGGGATCCGAACCCGATCCGAACTTCGTCCCGAACCCGAACCCCATTGAAGTCAATGGGGACCCGAACTTTTCGGCACTAAAAAGGCTGTAAAACAGCCCAGGAAAGAGCTAGAGGGCTGCAAAAGGCAGCAACATGTAGGTAAATCCCCTGCAAACAAATGTGGATAGGGAAATGAATTAAAATAAAAATTAAATAAATAAAAATTAACCAAAATCAATTGGAGAGAGGTTCCATAGCAGAGAATCTGGCTTCCCGTCACCCACCACTGGAACAGTCCATTCTCAGATATTTAGGCCCCGGCACCCAGGCAGAGGAGAGAGGTCCCGTAACAGAGAATCTGTCTTCATGTCAGCAGAGAATTAGTCTGCATGTCATAGCAGAGAATGAGGCTTCACGTCAGCCACCACTGCAACAGTCCATTGGCATATATTTAGGCCTAGCACCCAGGCAGAGGAGGGAGGTCCCGTAACAGAGAATCTGTCTTCATGTCAGCAGAGAATTAGTCTGCATGTCATAGCAGAGAATGAGGCTTCACGTCAGCCACCACTGCAACAGTCCATTGGCATATATTTAGGCCCAGCACACACACAGGCAGAGGAGAGAGGTCCCGTAACAGAGAATCTGGCTTCATGTCAGCAGAGAATCAGTCTGCATGTCATAGCAGAGAATGAGGCTTCACGTCAGCCACCACTGCAACAGTCCATTGGCATATATTTAGGCCCAGCACACACACAGGCAGAGGAGAGAGGTCCCGTAACAGAGAATCTGGCTTCATGTCAGCAGAGAATCAGTCTGCATGTCATAGCAGAGAATGAGGCTTCACGTCAGCCACCACTGCAACAGTCCATTGGCATATATTTAGGCCCAGCACACACACAGGCAGAGGAGAGAGGTCCCGTAACAGAGAATCTGTCTTCATGTCAGCAGAGAATTAGTCTGCATGTCATAGCAGAGAATGAGGCTTCACGTCAGCCACCACTGCAACAGTCCATTGGCATATATTTAGGCCCAGCACACACACAGGCAGAGGAGAGAGGTCCCGTAACAGAGAATCTGGCTTCATGTCAGCAGAGAATCAGTCTGCATGTCATAGCAGAGAATGAGGCTTCACGTCAGCCACCACTGCAACAGTCCATTGGCATATATTTAGGCCCAGCACACACACAGGCAGAGGAGAGAGGTCCCGTAACAGAGAATCTGGCTTCATGTCAGCAGAGAATCAGTCTGCATGTCATAGCAGAGAATGAGGCTTCACGTCAGCCACCACTGCAACAGTCCATTGGCATATATTTAGGCCCAGCACACACACAGGCAGAGGAGAGAGGTCCCGTAACAGAGAATCTGTCTTCATGTCAGCAGAGAATCAGTCTGCATGTCATAGCAGAGAATGAGGCTTCACGTCAGCCACCACTGCAACAGTCCATTGGCATATATTTAGGCCCAGCACCCAGGCAGAGGAGGGAGGTCCCGTAACAGAGAATCTGTCTTCATGTCAGCAGAGAATTAGTCTGCATGTCATAGCAGAGAATGAGGCTTCACGTCAGCCACCACTGCAACAGTCCATTGGCATATATTTAGGCCCAGCACCCAGGCAGAGGAGGGAGGTCCCGTAACAGAGAATCTGTCTTCATGTCAGCAGAGAATTAGTCTGCATGTCATAGCAGAGAATGAGGCTTCACGTCAGCCACCACTGCAACAGTCCATTGGCATATATTTAGGCCCAGCACACACACAGGCAGAGGAGAGAGGTCCCGTAACAGAGAATCTGGCTTCATGTCAGCAGAGAATCAGTCTGCATGTCATAGCAGAGAATGAGGCTTCACGTCAGCCACCACTGCAACAGTCCATTGGCATATATTTAGGCCCAGCACACACACAGGCAGAGGAGAGAGGTCCCGTAACAGAGGATCTGGCTTCATGTCAGCAGAGAATCAGTCTGCATGTCATAGCAGAGAATCAGGCTTCACGTCAGCCACCACTGCAACAGTCCATTGTCATAAATTTAGGCCCAGCACCCAGGCAGAGGAGAGAGGTCCCGTAACAGACAATCTGGCTTCATGTCAGCAGAGAATTAGTCTGCATGTCATAGCAGAGAATGAGGCTTCACGTCAGCCACCACTGCAACAGTCCATTGGCATATATTTAGGCCTAGCACACAGGCAGAGGAGAGAGGTCCCGTAACAGACAATCTGGCTTCATGTCAGCAGAGAATCAGTCTGCATGTCATAGCAGAGAATGAGGCTTCACGTCACCCACCACTGCAACAGTCCATTGGCATATATTTAGGCCTAGCACACAGGCAGAGCAGAGAGGTCCCGTAACAGACAATCTGGCTTCATGACAGCAGAGAATCAGTCTGCATGTCATAGCAGAGAATGAGGCTTCACGTCACCCACCACTGCAACAGTCCATTGGCATATATTTAGGCCTAGCACACAGGCAGAGCAGAGAGGTCCCGTAACAGACGATCTGGCTTCATGTCAGCAGAGAATCAGTCTGCATGTCATAGCAGAGAATGAGGCTTCACGTCAGCCACCACTGCAACAGTCCATTGGCATATATTTAGGCCTAGCACACAGGCAGAGGAGAGAGGTCCCGTAACAGACAATCTGGCTTCATGTCAGCAGAGAATTAGTCTGCATGTCATAGCAGAGAATGAGGCTTCACGTCACCCACCACTGCAACAGTCCATTGGCATATATTTAGGCCTAGCACACAGGCAGAGCAGAGAGGTCCCGTAACAGACAATCTGGCTTCATGACAGCAGAGAATCAGTCTGCATGTCATAGCAGAGAATGAGGCTTCACGTCACCCACCACTGCAACAGTCCATTGGCATATATTTAGGCCTAGCACACAGGCAGAGCAGAGAGGTCCCGTAACAGACGATCTGGCTTCATGTCAGCAGAGAATCAGTCTGCATGTCATAGCAGAGAATGAGGCTTCACGTCACCCACCACTGCAACAGTCCATTGGCATATATTTAGGCCTAGCACACAGGCAGAGCAGAGAGGTCCCGTAACAGACAATCTGGCTTCATGTCAGCAGAGAATCAGTCTGCATGTCATAGCAGAGAATCAGGCTTCACGTCAGCCACCACTGCAACAGTCCATTGTCATAAATTTAGGCCCAGCACCCAGGCAGAGGAGAGAGGTCCCGTAACAGACAATCTGGCTTCATGTCAGCAGAGAATTAGTCTGCATGTCATAGCAGAGAATCAGGCTTCATGTCAGCCACCACTGCAACAGTCCATTGGCATATATTTAGGCCTAGCACACAGGCAGAGGAGAGGTTCATTCAACTTTGGGTAGCCTCGCAATATAATGGTAAAATGAAAATAAAAATAGGATTGAATGAGGAAGTGCCCTGGAGTCCAATAATATATGGTTATGGGGAGGTAGTTAATGTCTAATCTGGACAAGGGACGGACAGGTCCTGTGGGATCCATGCCTGGTTCATTTTTATGAACGTCAGCTTGTCCACATTGGCTGTAGACAGGCGGCTGCGTTTGTCTGTAATGACGCCCCCTGCCGTGCTGAATACACGTTCAGACAAAACGCTGGCTGCCGGGCAGGCCAGCACCTCCAAGGCATAAAAGGCTAGCTCTGGCCACGTGGACAATTTAGAGACCCAGAAGTTGAATGGGGCCGAACCATCAGTCAGTACGTGGAGGGGTGTGCACACGTACTGTTCCACCATGTTAGTGAAATGTTGCCTCCTGCTAACACGTTGCGTATCAGGTGGTGGTGCAGTTAGCTGTGGCGTGTTGACAAAAGTTTTCCACATCTCTGCCATGCTAACCCTGCCCTCAGAGGAGCTGGCCGTGACACAGCTGCCTTGGCGACCTCTTGCTCCTCCTCTGCCTTGGCCTTGGGCTTCCACTTGTTCCCCTGTGACATTTGGGAATGCTCTCAGTAGCGCGTCTACCAACGTGCGCTTGTACTCGCGCATCTTCCTATCACGCTCCAGTGCAGGACCCGAGCTGCGTTGGGTGCCACCCCGCTGTGACCATGCTTCATCCTCATCCTCCTCCACCTCCTCCTCATCCTCGTCCTCCTCGTCCTCCAGTAGTGGGCCCTGGCTGGCCACATTTGTACCTGGCCTCTGCTGTTGCCAAAAACCTCCCTCTGAGTCACTTCGAAGAGACTGGCCTGAAAGTGCTAAAAATGACCCCTCTTCCTCCTCCTCCTCCTCCTCCTCCTGGGCCACCTCCTCTTCCATCATCGCCCTAAGTGTTTTCTCAAGGAGACATAGAAGTGGTATTGTAACGCTGATAACGGTGTCATCGCCACTGGCCATGTTGGTGGAGTACTCGAAACAGCGCAACAGGGCACACAGGTCTCGCATGGAGGCCCAGTCATTGGTGGTGAAGTGGTGCTGTTCTGTAGTGTGACTGACCCGTGCGTGCTGCAGCTGAAACTCCACTATGGCCTGCTGCTGCTCGCACAGTCTGTCCAGCATGTGCAAGGTGGAGTTCCACCTGGTGGGCACGTCGCATATGAGGCGGTGAGCGGGAAGGCCGAAGTTACGCTGTAGCGCAGACAGGCGAGCAGCAGCAGGATGTGAACGCCGGAAGCGCGAACAGACGGCCCGCACTTTATGCAGCAGCTCTGACATGTCGGGGTAGTTGTGAATGAACTTCTGCACCACCAAATTCAGCACATGCGCCAAGCAAGGGATGTGCGTCAAATTGGCTAGTCCCAGAGCTGCAACGAGATTTCGCCCATTATCACACACCACCAGGCCGGGCTTGAGGCTCACCGGCAGCAACCACTCGTCGGTCTGTTGTTCAATACCCCGCCACAACTCCTGTGCGGTGTGGGGCCTGTCCCCCAAACATATGAGTTTCAGAATGGCCTGCTGACGTTTACCCCGGGCTGTGCTGAAGTTGGTGGTGAAGGTGTGTGGCTGACTGGATGAGCAGGTGGAAGAAGAGGAGGAGGAAGCCGAGAAGGAGGAGGTGGCAACAGGAGGCAAAGAATGTTGCCCTGCGATCCTTGGCGGCGGAAGGACGTGCGCCAAACAGCTCTCCGCCTGGGGCCCAGCTGCCACTACATTTACCCAGTGTGCAGTTAGGGAGATATAGCGTCCCTGGCCGTGCTTACTGGTCCACGTATCTGTGGTTAGGTGGACCTTGCTACAGATGGCGTTGCGCAGTGCACACTTGATTTTATCGGATACTTGGTTGTGCAGGGAAGGCACGGCTCTCTTGGAGAAGTAGTGCCGGCTGGGAACAACATACTGTGGGACAGCAAGCGACATGAGCTGTTTGAAGCTGTCTGTGTCCACCAGCCTAAATGACAGCATTTCATAGGCCAGTAGTTTAGAAATGCTGGCATTCAGGGCCAGGGATCGAGGGTGGCTAGGTGGGAATTTACGCTTTCTATCAAATGTTTGTGAGATGGAGAGCTGAACGCTGGCGTGTGACATGGTTGAGACGCTTGGTGACGGAGGTGGTGGTGGTGGTGTTGGTGGTACATCCCCTGTTTGCTGGGCGGCAGGTGCCAACGTTCCTCCAGAGGCGGAGGAAGAGGCCGAGGCGGCAGCAGCAGAATAGGCCGAGGGGGCAGCAGCAGAAGAGGTAGCAGGGGGAGCCTGAGTGACTTCCTTGGTTTTAAGGTGTTTACTCCACTGCAGTTCATGCTTTGCATGCAGGTGCCTGGTCATGCAGGTTGTGCTCAGGTTCAGAACGTTAATGCCTCGCTTCAGGCTCTGATGGCACAGCGTGCAAACCACTCGGGTCTTGTCGTCAGCACATTGTTTGAAGAAGTGCCATGCCAGGGAACTCCTTGAAGCTGCCTTTGGGGTGCTCGGTCCCAGATGGCGGCGGTCAGTAGCAGGCGGAGTCTCTTGGCGGCGGGTGTTCTGCTTTTGCCCACTGCTCCCTCTTTTGCTACGCTGTTGGCTCGGTCTCACCACTGCCTCTTCCTCCGAACTGTGAAAGTCAGTGGCACGACCTTCATTCCATGTGGGGTCTAGGACCTCATCGTCCCCTGCATCGTCTTCCACCCAGTCTTGATCCCTGACCTCCTGTTCAGTCTGCACACTGCAGAAAGACGCAGCAGTTGGCACCTGTGTTTCGTCATCATCAGAGACATGCTGAGGTGGTATTCCCATGTCCTCATCATCAGGAAACATAAGTGGTTGTGCGTCAGTGCATTCTATGTCTTTCACCGCTGGGGAAGGGCTAGGTGGATGCCCTTGGGAAACCCTGCCAGCGGAGTCTTCAAACAGCATAAGAGACTGCTGCATAACTTGAGGCTGAGACAGTTTCCCTGGTATGCATGGGGGTGATGTGACAGACTGATGGGGTTGGTTTTCAGGCGCCATCTGTGCGCTTTCTGCAGAAGACTGGGTGGGAGATAATGTGAACGTGCTGGATCCACTGTCGGCCACCCAATTGACTAATGCCTGTACCTGCTCAGGCCTTACCATCCTTAGAACGGCATTGGGCCCCACCATATATCGCTGTAAATTCTGGCGGCTACTGGGACCTGAGGTAGTTGGTACACTAGGACGTGTGGATGTGGCAGAACGGCCACGTCCTCTCCCAGCACCAGAGGGTCCACTAACACCACCACGACCATGTCCACGTCCGCGTCCCTTACTAGATGTTTTTCTCATTGTTATGGTTCACCACAACAACAAATATATTATTTGGCCCAATGTATTGTATTCAAATTCAGCGGGATATAAATTTGAGGCCTAGTATTTAGGCGCTGGGTGACCGGTATGGATTTAGTGACAGAATTAGACTTGGAAATGCACAGAAGCGTGTGTGTGTGAAGTTATTCTGAATGACCCAATGTGCACCTTGAATATTATATACCCTTTTAGGGATAGATTTCAAATAGCTCTGATATAGCAGAAACCACTAAATTATGAAATTGCTAAATTGGGAATTGTATTTCAACCCAGAACAAAAAATGTGCTTTGACGGACACTAAATAACTTTCCCAGCCACAACAGGACAGCGTTAACGAGAGATTTAGCAGGATATAAATTTGAGGCCTAGTATTTAGGCGCTGGGTGACAGGTATGGGTTTAGTGACAGAATTAGACTTAGAAATACACAGTAGCGGGTGTGTGTGAAGTTATTCTGAATGACCCAATGTGCACCTTGAATATTATATACCCTTTTAGGGATTGATTTCAAATAGCTCTGATATAGCAGAAACCACTAAATTATGAAATTGCTAAATTGGGAATTGTATTTCAACCCAGAACAAAAAATGTGCTTTGACGGACACTAAATAACTTTCCCAGCCACAACAGGACAGCGTTAACGAGAGATTTAGCAGGATATAAATTTGAGGCCTAGTATTTAGGCGCTGGGTGACCGGTATGGATTTAGTGACAGAATTAGACTTGGAAATGCACAGAAGCGTGTGTGTGTGAAGTTATTCTGAATGACCCAATGTGCACCTTGAATATTATATACCCTTTTAGGGATAGATTTCAAATAGCTCTGATATAGCAGAAACCACTAAATTATGAAATTGCTAAATTGGGAATTGTATTTCAACCCAGAACAAAAAATGTGCTTTGACGGACACTAAATAACTTTCCCAGCCACAACAGGACAGCGTTAACGAGAGATTTAGCAGGATATAAATTTGAGGCCTAGTATTTAGGCGCTGGGTGACAGGTATGGGTTTAGTGACAGAATTAGACTTAGAAATACACAGTAGCGGGTGTGTGTGAAGTTATTCTGAATGACCCAATGTGCACCTTGAATATTATATACCCTTTTAGGGATAGATTTCAAATAGCTCTGATATAGCAGAAACCACTAAATTATGAAATTGCTAAATTGGGAATTGTATTTCAACCCAGAACAAAAAATGTGCTTTGACGGACACTAAATAACTTTCCCAGCCACAACAGGACAGCGTTAACGAGAGATTTAGCAGGATATAAATTTGAGGCCTAGTATTTAGGCGCTGGGTGACAGGTATGGGTTTAGTGACAGAATTAGACTTAGAAATACACAGTAGCGGGTGTGTGTGAAGTTATTCTGAATGACCCAATGTGCACCTTGAATATTATATACCCTTTTAGGGATAGATTTCAAATAGCTCTGATATAGCAGAAACCACTAAATTATGAAATTGCTAAATTGGGAATTGTATTTCAACCCAGAACAAGAAATGTGCTTGAACGGACACTAAATAACTCGCCCAGCTACAGCACTAAGGACAGATTTAGCTGGATATAAATTTGAGGCCTAGTATTTAGGCGCTGGGTGACAGGTATGGGTTTAGTGACAGAATTAGACTTGGAAATGCACAGTAGCGGGTGTGTGAAGTTATTCTGAATGTCCCTATGTGCACCTTCAATATGATCTACCCTTTTAGGGATAGATTTCAAATAGCTCTGATATAGCAGAAACCACTAAATTATGAAATTGCTAAATTGGGAATTGTATTTCAACCCAGAACAAGAAATGTGCTTGAACGGACACTAAATAACTCGCCCAGCTACAGCACTAACGACAGATTTAGCTGGATATGAATTTGAGGCCTAGTATTTAGGCGCTGGGTGACAGGTATGGGTTTAGTGACAGAATTAGACTTGGAAATACACAGTAGCGGGTGTGTGTGAAGTTATTCTGAATGACCCAATGTGCACCTTGAATATTATATACCCTTTTAGGGATAGATTTCAAATAGCTCTGATATAGCAGAAACCACTAAATTATGAAATTGCTAAATTGGGAATTGTATTTCAACCCAGAACAAGAAATGTGCTTGAACGGACACTAAATAACTCGCCCAGCTACAGCACTAAGGACAGATTTAGCTGGATATAAATTTGAGGCCTAGTATTTAGGCGCTGGGTGACAGGTATGGGTTTAGTGACAGAATTAGACTTGGAAATGCACAGTAGCGGGTGTGTGAAGTTATTCTGAATGTCCCTATGTGCACCTTCAATATGATCTACCCTTTTAGGGATAGATTTCAAATAGCTCTGATATAGCAGAAACCACTAAATTATGAAATTGCTAAATTGGGAATTGTATTTCAACCCAGAACAAGAAATGTGCTTGAACGGACACTAAATAACTCGCCCAGCTACAGCACTAAGGACAGATTTAGCTGGATATAAATTTGAGGCCTAGTATTTAGGCGCTGGGTGACAGGTATGGGTTTAGTGACAGAATTAGACTTGGAAATGCACAGTAGCGGGTGTGTGAAGTTATTCTGAATGTCCCTATGTGCACCTTCAATATGATCTACCCTTTTAGGGATAGATTTCAAATAGCTCTGATATAGCAGAAACCACTAAATTATGAAATTGCTAAATTGGGAATTGTATTTCAACCCAGAACAAGAAATGTGCTTGAACGGACACTAAATAACTCGCCCAGCTACAGCACTAAGGACAGATTTAGCTGGATATAAATTTGAGGCCTAGTATTTAGGCGCTGGGTGACAGGTATGGGTTTAGTGACAGAATTAGACTTGGAAATGCACAGTAGCGGGTGTGTGAAGTTATTCTGAATGTCCCTATGTGCACCTTCAATATGATCTACCCTTTTAGGGATAGATTTCAAATAGCTCTGATATAGCAGAAACCACTAAATTATGAAATTGCTAAATTGGGAATTGTATTTCAACCCAGAACAAGAAATGTGCTTGAACGGACACTAAATAACTCGCCCAGCTACAGCACTAACGACAGATTTAGCTGGATATGAATTTGAGGCCTAGTATTTAGGCGCTGGGTGACAGGTATGGGTTTAGTGACAGAATTAGACTTGGAAATGCACAGTAGCGGGTGTGTGAAGTTATTCTGAATGACCCTATGTGCACCTTGAATATTATATACCCTTTTAGGGATAGATTTCAAATAGCTCTGATACAGCAGAAACCACTAAATTTTTAAATTGCTAAATTGGGAATTGTATTTCAACCCAGAACAAAAAATGTGCTTTGACGGACACTAAATAACTTTCCCAGCCACAACAGGACAGCGGTAACGAGAGATTTAGCGGGATATAAATTTGAGGCCTAGTATTTAGGCGCTGGGTGACCGGTATGGATTTAGTGACAGAATTAGACTGGGATATGGCCAAAAAATAACCACACTATTGCTGGTTAAATGCACTTGGTGATGGGCGCAGCTTGCCCCTGATGTAGTATATGGCCAAAAAATGAACAGACTATTGCTGGTTAAATGCACTTGGTGTCACAGCTTGACCAACCACACTACTGAGGGTTAAATGCACTTGGTGACGGGCGCAGCTTGCCCCTGATGTAGTATATGGCCAAAAAATGAACAGACTATTGCTGGTTAAATGCACTTGGTGACGGGCGCAGCTTGCCCCTGATTTAGTATATGGCCAAAAAATGAACAGACTATTGCTGGTTAAATGCACTTGGTGTGATAGCTTGACCAACCACACTACTGAGGGTTAAATGCACTTGGTGACGGGCGCAGCTTGCCCCTGATGTAGTATATGGCCAAAAAATAAACAGACTATTGCTGGTTAAATGCACTTGGTGTGACAGCTTCACCCTGATGTAGGCTTTAGCCAAAAAACAAACGCACCATTGAGGGTTAAATGCACTTGGTGACAGGCGCAGCTTGCCCCTGATGTAGTATATGGCCAAAAAATAAACAGACTATTGCTGGTTAAATGCACTTGGTGTGACAGCTTCACCCTGATGTAGGCTTTAGCCAAAAAACAACCACACCATTGAGGGTTAAATGCACTTGGTCGCAGCTTGTGCTGGCGCACCACAAGACACAAAATGGCCGCCGATCACCCCAGAAAAATGTGACTGACAAACGGTCTGGGCAGCCTAAAAACAGTGAGCAATTGAGGATCAGCAGCTCAATGATCCACAGCTGCAGATCGATCAGTTAATCAAGTCCTTTGGAGGAGTTAATCTGCCTAATCTCGCCCTACTGTGACGGGCGGCGCTATGTGACTCCAGCTTAAATAGAGGCTGGGTCACATGGTGCTCTGGCCAATCACAGCCATGCCAATAGTAGGCATGGCTGTGATGGCCTCTTGGGGCAAGTAGTATGACGCTTGTTGATTGGCTGCTTTGCAGCCTTTCAAAAAGCGCCAAGAAAGCGTCACAAAAGCGTGAAGAAAGCGACGAACACCGAACCCGAACCCGGACTTTTACGAAAATGTCCGGGTTCGGGTCCGTGTCACGGACACCCCAAAATTCGGTACGAACCCGAACTATACAGTTCGAGTTCGCTCATCCCTATTCAGCACCTCAAGGAAAAACAACTGATATTTTCCCTCCAGCATCTGCTGCAGGGGAAATGTAGTAGTCCATTGCGAGCACTCAGATGAATGGCCGTCTATGTAATTTATCGGCAGCTAGGGTATACCAGAAGTCTACCAGAGCAAGAGTCACACTGGAACAATGGTGATTATCAGATCTGGAATCCCATTGGCAAGGAAATGACACGGTTCTCCATAATAGCCAGTAATATTGTGGAATATGAAGAACTTTGAAGAAGGAGTTGTACTTTAAGAGTGGTAAGCTGGAAGAAAGAGTATGCTGGAGAGAGGCCAGCAGTGGTTAGATATACGCCAAGATAAGTACACGAGAGAGATATCCACTGTAGTCAGATGTATGCAAGGTTTGGTACATGGGGTCAGACATATGCAGAGTACACAGGAGAGAGAAGTAGAAGAGGAGCTCAGGAAATTTGAATGCTGACAAGCTGGAAAAGTAAGACACATGAAGTACAAAGTTATAGGTTATTATAGGGTGAACAAAAGCTTATAGTCCACACATGGCGTAGTGTTAACAACTGCCCACTGCAGAGCCTCACTCCGCTCTACCAAGACATCTCATAACTTATATGCAGGGCAATACAAAAAGTGCCATCTTACTTTTATTACAATCTTCATAGACAAATGCTGACAGTCTTATTGACAAGCCTGATGAGAAAGCTGTTTCCATATCCCATCCTGCATGATGTTTCGGAGGACAAACCTCCTTACCGGTGCTTGCAATTTCTGTCTTATACATGAGGGAGTTGCAGTCAGAACGGTGGGGAATGAAGGAATTTTAAAGCTGTTGAGTATGGGTGCCACCAATTGAGGGATTTGCCTGTTTAGGAGCACCCATTTTGTTTCTATTGTATATGCCCGAGGCTTTATACGTACAGTAATTTTAACGCATCAGGAAGGTTTCATTTGTGCTTGTTCACATCACCAATTTTGAGTAGTAAATATCTGTTTTATCCAGGACATTAGACTACTAGTTACAAGTTCCATATGCCGAATATGAAATGGTTTTGTATATTGTGTGCAGATGGTTTACATGCAGTAGGAAACTCACACATTCATTTACTGCCTGTAAGCTGAAATAGCCTCTGTAAGCAAGTCACACATGCAGTCACATAACCATGTTCCCAAGGTTAAGCTTCTGCTTGTATGATGTGTGGTCACATGGTTATGTCCCCTCTTTCCGCTCCTTATTTTACCGGACATCACATGCATCATAGCTCCAGTGCTCCCTGACACTTCCTCCATCCTCTCTGTCTTAGGAAGGATTATGTTTCACATGCTATGCAGCAGGTAACAGAAGAGCCGAGCTGTGTTGTATGTTAATACACTGAGTAATTACATCAATATCTTACACCTTGTAATAGATGTACATGAGTAGCTTTAAATTGCATCAGTGTCTGTGAGAGGGAAGTGGAACTGTGGGAACTGCAGTTCTCCTGCTCACAGTAAGCCCTAGCAGCATAAAAACAAAGGTGTAGCACAGAACTATGCAAAATAATGAAAAATAACTACCTAATTATGGTGGCATCACCTGGTGAACACAAATATTGATATTTTTAGTAGCATAGAAACCTCTTTTAATTTTCACAGGTACATTACATTCATATTGTTTATGTAAAATGATTTGTATTATGATTATTTAAAATTGGTACATGTTAATCAATGTATTTTTGCTAGCTTTCAGAACTGTAAAGTAAACAGTTGGTGGGGTTCATTTAATATTGCCACCTGTTTAAGAAGAAAACTACTGAAAAACCACATCAGAACCAGTCTGGTATTGTTTTTTCCCAGTGCCATGTTGTCTTTGACCAGTGCCACTTTCATCAACAGGGTGTGAGATTGAAAGTTAATTCCCTCAATTAATAAATCTCCCCTAACATGTTTTAGGCAGTGCTACCGAATGCTGGCCATACACATTAGATTCCAAGACTCCACATGTCTCCAGACTCGTCCATATACATGCAGCCTGTGCTTGACCAAGCATGAAAGTGTTCTGGCGGCTGCTTATTTCTCTGAGAACAAAAGGACTGGGCAGTTGAAATCCAACTGTTAGATCTGTATCTCCCTCATCTACCTTCAGATGATAGTTGGGAGACCCCCCGGTACACATTAGATGGTTGGCTGATCCTGCAGAGATCTTTTGTATCTAATGTGTATGGCAGCGATAGAGGAATAAACTATGGATATGATAATATAATCACATAATTGTAGTCAGATTTGATTAGATTCAATGACAAAAGCTGTTCACAGTTGCAGAAATGATCCCTGTCTGTTACACTCTTCAAATATAAGCTCTGAATATAGTCGTGCTGAGTTTTTGTTGCATTTTATAGAGCACACTTCATCTTTTACATGAGCATTTCTGATAACTGTCCTTTCTGCCGAATGATCTTACATTTAGAGAAATTATGTATCATTACTACGTTTACAAATCGGAGACATTGCAGGGGAAATTTTTTCCAAAAATATTTTTCTCTTAACCAAAAAATATAACAGAAGTAGCTACAAATTGCTTAAAATTCAGATAATTGTGTTCTGCTTTAACACAGTTTGTAAAGCAAGCAGGTTATTCTGCCATTCAGATCCTTTTTATACATAAGATGTAGATGTCAATGACCAGCGATCACGATATATGAAGATGGACTTCAAATTAGATCAAAAGTGTAGCATGTTAATAAACCCTCAGAGCGATGCGAGTCTGCAGGTAATTGGACTGTCCTGTCCATGAAGGGCATCTAGGGAGTTTATGTCTCGGCTGCTGTTTCCATAGCAATTAGGATCAGATTAGTGTTTTGTTCACAATTGGTAAGCGAGACAGACAGAGCCATGATGCTACGCTCATTGCACAGAGAATCAGGCCTTATGGCAGGAGAAATGCTCTAAATTCAGTTCAAGTGTAGCTGCTGGTGCCGCTCTCCAAAAACAGGTCTTATATTCATCGGAGACAGAGAAATTACCAGTGCTTTATTACTCACTTTAGAAGAAGCCTGCTCAATACAGCTCATAAAATAAAAGCAAAGTTCAAGGAAATGTGCTTTGCAGTAGGACTCTACAAGTTATTTCCAGCAGACAGGAGAAAATGAAAAAGATAATGCGACCACTTTTTACGCTGGATTCAGATGGTGACTTTGTATACAACAGGTCAACTAGATTCAGAATGATGTGAGTCGAGCCAGTGTATATCCTCCAGATGTTAGCGCTTATAACTGCAGTATACTGAGTAGTTAATTGTCTCTTCTTATAAAATGTATTTATCCTACTCATTTATACAACTCGTTGTTTGCACCATTTGTCGTCATTCATATCAGTATCTGTCCCCATTGGGGTTAACCATAAAAAATTTAGAGTTTGGGGGAAAACATAAATGCAAAGGTTATCTAGGTTTGAACCCAGGATCCCAGCTCTACAAGATAGCAGCGCTTACGGTAAGAGCAGTGAGACTATGGAACTCTCTGCCTGAGGAGGTGGTGATGGTGAGTACAATAAAGGAATTCAAGAGGGGCCTGGATGTATTTCTGGAGTGTAATAATATTACAGGCTATAGCTTCTAGAGAGGGGTCGTTGATCCAGGGAGTTATTCTGATTGCCTGATTGTAGTCGGGAAGGAATTTTTTATTCCCCTAAAGTGGGGAAAATTGGCTTCTACCTCACAGGTTTTTTTTTTGCCTTCCTCTGGATCAACTTGCAAGTTAACAGGCCGAACTGGATGGACAAATGTCTTTTTTCGGCCTTATGTACTATGTTACCTCTAAGCCCTCTATGCTTGCTGACTGAGTGGTATCCAATGACGTTGAAGTAAGGGCTTATGCACACAAACGTGTTTGATTTCGTTTTTTTATTATTTTTTTGCCGACCATATACGGAGCTATTCATTTCAATGGGTCCGCAAACAAAACGGAAGTTACTCCACGTGCATTCTGTTTCCGTATGTCCGTTATGTAAAAAAATAGAACATGTCCTATTATTGTCCACATTACAGACAAGGATAGGACTGTTCTATTAGGGAACATACGGTCGTGTGCATGAGCCCTAAGCTACATGTGGTTCAGCAGGGGTCCACCTCACTTGCGGGTCACCTACTACTGGGGTTATTATGTTTTTGGATTAGTTCATAACTTGTTTAAGGGATTGTCTCACTTCAGCAAATGAAATGTATCATGTAGACAAATACCAGGCACTTACTAATGTATTGTGATTGTCCATATTGCCTCTTTTGCTGGCTGGATTGACTTTTTCATCATATTGTAGACTGCTCATATGCAGGGCTTACAGCCACCACTGCAGCGCAGATACGAGGTAGCTGGGATGGGGGCTGCTGTGCGTGTGTGCCTATGGGTGCTTCCATGGTCCTGGGAGAGGACATTTTTTCCTATAGTGTGCAAGCATAACCACCACTGATGGATTGCAGGGTGGTCATAACCCCCTGGAAAGAGCAGTGTATAATGTGATGGAAAAATGAATCCAGCCAGCAAAGGAGGCAATATGGACAATCACAATACATTAGTAAGTGCCTTGTATTAACTTTCTCTACATGATAAATGCCACTTACTGAAGTGAGACAACCCCTTTAATGGTTATTGATGTTGCTTGTGCGTTCATTCAGCACCACAGCCCATGTATTTGTTTTGTAAGGTATATCTAGAGTGGGGGTGAGGTACTCCAGATCAGCACTGAATATGCCTATTGCACTTACTAATGGCAAACTGTGTACTATCAGCAGGAACTTTGTAAAGAGTTCAAGCTCATCAAGCTCCAGCGGACATGGACTAAGACCAGCATCTAAATTGATGGTCTTTGACAGCAACTTTTTAACTGTGACTTTTTAAAGAATAGTCGCATCTCCTGGTGCTAATGAAGTCAGCATTAGCTCTGAGCTGTCGTAGATTTCTGGTTAGGCGCACAAACTGCTGGAGGATGCATCTAATTTATGATGAGGCCTGCGCTAGTTATGCATCTCCTCTGCCAACACAAAGTGCTGGTCTTCCTAAGAGTTTTTGCTGTTTGCACAGTAAAAAAACTGGCAAATTCTAAAGGTGTTTTTGAGAGTCAGGCAGCATGAGTAAACAAGCAAATGAATAACGAAGGTGAAGGAAATATCAGTGGCAAACATGATCTAGGCGTGCTGCCTAGAAGTTATGGTCGTGCCGCACGCTGAGAGGGAAATATCAGGTTTAGGTAGGTTAGTAGATGGAAAAAACACAAGAAGTTCAGTTTCAGAATCTGCAAATAAAAACTGAATGTGCAGCAGGGCTAGGAGCCTTTGAATCTTTTTTCCTGTATTTTGAAGCAAAAAGATAAGTACTTAGCAACAGCCTACTGAAGCAACAGGACATTTACACTTCATTGATCCATGTTCCAGCTGTTAGCTAGAAGCCCCCCTGGAGAAGCCGGCAGAGATTGTTCCTAAATTGACACGGTAAACAATTATCCACTTCTATTAATACAAGCCCTGTGTTAATCATCATCCATTCGAACTAATGATGTTTCAAAACTGGTTGAAAAATAGGCTTCTATTTCATAAGCATACACTGCATATGAATTATACCCATTTGAAGAATGGCATACTGTATTTAGTCTGCTGAATAATAGAGGCAAACCAAATATGTACTTTGGACTTGGAATGTAATTTGCTATGAAGATACATACACTACTGCCCTGCTGTCGGGGAGTCTCTCCGAAAGAACTGTCACAGATATAGAATGTAATAATTACTGAGTTTAAAAACTAGATTATCACCAATGCATGCTTATAGTAATGGTCGTTAGAGATGATCTGGCAGTGTAATACTGCCGCTGATTACCCGATAAACGTGCCACCCAATGAATGTACTAAATGTAAGATGCAGGCCAGGCAGTAGACTTTAATATAGTCGCTTACAGGGCCGGTGCAAGTATTTTTGCCAACACAAGCAAAGCTACATTTTGGCGCCCCCCCCCCCCCCCCCCCCCCCCCCCCCCCCCCCCCGCAGCTCACCTGCCCCTGGTCCCGTCTGCTGCAGCTGACTTCTCCTCTGTGTGGTCCTGGTATCTTCTTTCTGCTTCAGACAATCGCTGGTTTGAGGACCGTATTTTTCACCCTCTAAGACACACCTAGGTTTTAGAGGAGGATAATAAGAAAAAAAATATTTTCCATTACACCTCAGGTCAGACCACCAATCAGACCCGCAATGTTAATAAGACCTCAGCTCACAGCCCCAATCAGACCCCCAATGTTAATCAGACCTCAGATCAGACCCCCATGTCAGACATCAGCCCCCATCCATCAGCCCCCCATGTCAGCCATCATGCCGCCATGTCAGCTATTAGCCTCCCATGTAAGTCATCATGCTCCCATGTCAGCCATCAGCCCACCATGTCACATTTCTTCCCCTCCATGTCAAATCACCCCCCTATGTCACATCAGCCCTCCATGTCACATTTTTCTGCCCTCCCCCAGGGTGCGCCCTAAGGCAGCCGCTTTGTCTGCCTTATGGTAGCACCGGCCCTGGTCGCTTATTATATAGTTTTGTCATATATAATGTAGTGTCTTCCTAAATGTCAGCCCCAAAAGAATTTGAAGGTAGAGAAAAGTTCAATGAAATTAATATAGCACATTTTTAAAGAAAACCTCAAGCATAGCTGTTCCTCTTTATTATAATCTACCTTCTCTACATCTACCAGAATAGTGTCGCCTCTGTGTTTTATTAAAGGGGTATCCCACAAAAGTTATCTACAGCATAAGGGATAAATGTCAAATCACTGTGATCCCAGCAATCCAGAAAATGAAGAATCCCCGATTCCACTCTGAATGGAGAGGTAGTGCAGATGTCAGTTCATTGCTCCATTCGCGACAGAGCACAGCGGACAAACCCCCAATGATATGACCTTCTGTAGACAGATGATGATAAACACTTTTTGTGGGAAAACCTCTTAAAGAGTATAGGCATACAATGACTAACAACTTTTGTATAGAAGTAGCCTATGTGATAGTGAGGTGTCCACTACTGCTGTGCTCAGATTCCAGTGTATTGTGTTGGCGTAACCATGCTAGGAGGGGCATCGTTTTGTCCACATATCACCCAAAAACTTTTTACCTGGTCAATGTTCCTTACTAGACTACATAATACTAGAATTTATCATACTTCATACTGCATATTTCATCTGCTCTGTAAAAATATATTTTACCTTATTTTGTTCTTAATATCATGGTTGATAAATCACAAAAGAGATTGGTGCTTGATTTGAGTTGTTTTGGTGGCAAACTTTCATGCTACTAATCAGTTGATAAATACAGGTCCAACTCCTGAGCAAACTGTTTGTCAATGATGATCCTGACTATTAAATGTAATGTATTCTATGATGTGCCAGGTCAAGAAGTGATGACTAGGGGGGTAAGGTCTAAACTTTTCTCTGATACACAAAAGACTCTAGTTATGTCACTGTTCCCTGCCATTCGTTTGAATGGTTGATCATGTAATACATGGACAGCCCAGGTCCATCAGAATGGGAACTGTTCTTAGTGCCCTTCTACACTGGACAAGGATTGAGAAAATTATTGTGGCCTAATGTTCATAATCCTTCACAATAATTGTTCCATGTAAAGGTGCTAATCTCCCTATAAATGCTTGTTCATCAGGTGATCACATCTTTTATGTGGCTCCTCAACTCACTTCAACTTGCTCCGTGCTTGACTTGAGATGGTCTTCCACCAAATGTGCAGTATTTACAATAATGGGCATTCCAAGACACTAGAGACTTCCATTAAAACTTCAGTACATTATTCACGTGATCATTGAAAAACAGTGATGTTTCGGCCAGAAATTGGGGTTTTCAAGTCAAACCAAGAACAAACAATCATTAATCCCCATACAGAGAGCATGATTGCTACATGTAAATGTGGCTTCACTGTTGGTCAACAATCGGGAAGGAATGATCAGAAAGGAATGGCTCGTTTTTGATCCTTGCACTGTACATTGGCCCTTGTAAAAGGGTCTTTACTTAGTGTCTCCCTAATGTGGGTGATGGAGAGGGGTCTTAATAGGACATATAGTGGGTTGCTTTATGAAAGAACCCCTTCAACTGGTATTGGATATTTACATATCAAAACTTTTGTTTGTGAAGTTAAGGGGGAAGTTATTTCATTACATTTAATAGTCTGTCAGCAGTTCTGTCATCATTCTGAACTGCTGACAGCACTATATAGGGGCTGAACAGAGAAGGACAAATATACAGTACCTTTTGTAGAGCTTTTATAATCAGAATATGATCTCTTATTCAGGCAGGTTTTCTTCTTGCAAGTTTCCGGATAGAAGTTAAATGTCAAGTGCTCTCCGCACTAAGCTGCTGTCACCACCAGACATCTGAGAAGCTCTGACAGACGTCTAGAACCTCCTCCTTGAGGTTCCTTTGTTTTGCTTTCATTTTCTCATCTCGTTAGCCTCTCTCAGCTGTCATGTAGTTGCACTGATTGCATCCCTTTAAATCCTTTTCCCATAGTGCATCACTTTGCGGTTTATACACTTCCTGGAGTGTGTGCATGCTGTTCCTACTTCTTAGTCTTCTACAAGATAAGTTTTTTGTTCATTTATTTGTGTTTTTCTGTTTGCTGGATCCCAGGTGACCCTGACTCCCTCCGTATCTAGAGTAGGGAGCCGGTGGTCGTGTCCCCTCACTATTATAGGGTGTTCAGGTGTTATACAGTCGAGGTACGAGGATATGCGATCATCTACCATTGGGATTTTCGCATAGGCTGAGCAGTTAGGGAGAGAGCCAGGTCTGATTCAGGGCTCTCCCTTTTGTTCCTTAGTTTTGGATCCAGTCAGTCGGATATTCATTTTGTGTTTTCTAGTTTCCTGCACACCTTCCGTGACAGCTGCTTTACAGAACCTCTCCTCTGAGTGACAACTGTTACATCCAACCAGGAGACCACCACAGCTGTCACTCAGAGCAGAGGGGTTATGAAGCGTCGCAATGCTGAAAACAAATAGGACTTCATAGTGAAGCTATACCTCCTGGAGTCTTGAGAAAGTAGAATTTGGCAGAATAGAAATTCAAATTCACACTACTCCTGATGAAAAATTCTGAAAGACTCCTATATATGGATGAAATACATTTTTGATGCATGTTCACAATTTAAAAAATGTCCAGACGCAAAAAATAAAATAAAAAATGGTACAAATAGAAAGCTATTCATGGCTTATTACAGAGATGCTATAATAGTGCATATAATAACCTTTTTGTGTGGCTGTCATAATGATGAGTATTAAAGCCATTGACCTATTGATGCAGTAAAATAAGATTAAAAGACATGGTCCATAATGCCCTGTTAGCTTGTATCTCATCTCATTTGTTCATGGAAAATCTTTCTTATGTCAAGTGCGCTGTAACTGTGTAGCTTTCAATGCTCAAATCTTATACATCTGTCTTTGACACTAATACGGCTGTTGAATTATCTTTTTTCTTTGTCAAGTAATCAATATCTCTTTTTTTATAATAGAGAATTTTCTATCCTAAATGCTTAGAAAAAGTCTTTTCACTGAGGCATTTACTAACCAGAAATACTCCTATATTAGGCATATTTCTGGCGTGGATTGGGGCACAAAGGTCCTTTGCACTGCAATCCGAGCTCTGATTGGCTGAGCACTTGAGCAACCTGATTGGCCAGGCATCAGATGGCTGTGCATTCAGATTAACCAAGCAAGCACATGATACACACATGTACCACCCAACCGTGACAATGACAGCGTTGGTGCATGGTGAGGTAGACAGCTCAGGAACATAGCAAGGTGAGTATGTTAGAGGGATGCTGTCAACATTTCGTCAGTGTGTGTCCCACCCATGTTACCCTATGACTATGCTGATGAAGTGGTGGTAGTGCTAGGAAAGTGCTGCACCACTTTGTCTTCTGTCAGCTTGGCTGTATGGTTGGGTAGGAAGGTGTTTTTCATTTAGTAGCGGTGGTGGATCCACCAAAGTTATAGGGGATATTAAGACTGGTGTCTAAAACGCCGGTCTTAATAAATGACCCCCATAGTATTTTGTTAACATTATTCACTTTTATTGTACTTGGGATGCATTGCCTTAAATATTGGGACCTTTCCGGCAATCTGATAAATGATTCGACTCATCTGTATTAAATTACAGAATGTCAAGAGTTGTTTTTCTGATTAGCCAGTGGCAATGAACTGTAAGGATGTAATTTCATTCTGCATTAAAACTGAGCTAAAAAAGACACATTAGAATATTTCCAGAATAAGATTATTGCTTTCTTGTTTTTGCTGATTCGAGTGGTTATTTGCGCCATTCACTGTACCAGTTTACCTGTATCAAAACTGTATTATTTTTTCTGCAATTTGCAGTACATTAGTTAAGTTCTTAAAGAAGTTATTTCCTGGTATACACTGAAGACAATGTGTTAACACATGCCATCATTGATCGATCATTTGGTTAGAAAATTAGTATATACATGCATTGGTCAATCAAGTTATTAAATGGGTTGTTGCTGTAGAAAGATTGATTCGTAAATCGGAAGATGTTATCATGATAGTTCACCTGAGATGACTGGTAATTACAATTGGCTTAATGTACGCTATACTGGGAAATGGAGTATAAGGGATTCCTTAGTATTCACCTGTGTTCCTATGAGGAGGGTTGGACTTGCAGCCTCCAAAATAGAAATGGCAGTTGAACAATCACTAAATGCAGGCGCACAGTCGACCAGAGTAGTACTACAGTAAGTAAACAGGATCAAATATAGTAGAACAAGATCCAGAAGAACACAAGAGTGTACTGAGGAGTAGCCAGGACTGCAGAGAGAAATTCAATAGAAGTCAACTCAGTCCAGAAAGCAAACTAAGTACAAGCTAAGGTTAGCACACAAGCCAAAGTTCAGATCCAGGCATCTAATAAAGATGCACACTGATGATTC
Organism: Bufo gargarizans; assembly: GCF_014858855.1. Taxonomy (NCBI): domain Eukaryota; kingdom Metazoa; phylum Chordata; class Amphibia; order Anura; family Bufonidae; genus Bufo; species Bufo gargarizans. The sequence continues at coordinate 178,437,964 of NC_058081.1, forward strand.
AAGTGGAACCCCGAGCTCTGATTGGCTGAGCACCAGAGCACCCTGAATGACCAGACATCAGATGGCTGTACATTCAGATTAATCAAGCAAACACATGATGTACCACCCAACCGTGACAATGACAGCGTTGGTGCATGGTGAGGTAGACAGCTCAGGAACATAGCAAGGTGAGTATGTTAGAGAGATGCTGTCAACATGTTAGAGGTGCTGCATGGTTGGCCATTGACCTTGGCCTCTAGCACTAAACTTTCCTGGAGCTGCTACCACAAGTCATGATATAACAAGTACATGATATAATGCACTGATCAGAACATTCCACAATCTAATGCCAGGTGGTACCTACATGGTCTTATTTCTGTGATAGACCAGGCATGCATAAAGAAAACTTTGTGATGTGAAGCTATACTTAGATAAATGGCACGATCTTGTTTATACCGTATGAGATTTGAATGTAATGCTCTTTAACAGTGTATCTTCCACAAAAGCTGTCACATTTTTTGTGATAACAGATATAACCACATGATCTTGACAAAGGGGTATCTCTTCACAAGTTCACAAAGTCAGCAGGCATGCAGCTCATGATAGCTACCAGCTGTGTCCTTCTAAATGAAAAACCTGAGGATATTATGTTGAATCCCTGTGGGCTGCTCGCTATATAACAATAGTGAAAGAGGTTTACTAGATGACTGTATTGAAAGAAACTCAAGCCCACTGGGGAACCCCATTTTTGTCAGATTCAGGATTCAGTAATTCACAATCTATGGTGTGTGAGTCACATTTGGCCTTCACCTCTTAATATTTGACCCAGCCTGTTGGGACTTGGGTATTATTAAGTATTATATCTTACGAATGTCGTGTGAAATATGTCACAAGCCCTAATGGCCACTTAGTAACCACAAAAGTAGCAGCTATGAGATTACTGACACCTTAAAACTTCAAATACACTGTAAATATAAATCCATTTTTATAGCAGATTACTTAGATGAATCTAGGTCTTGTACAGAGACTGGGTTCACATTTATTCTTTTTTAATTCTCTGCCATACTTGATTTTATCCTGAAGACATAAAGATTTGATGATACATTCCTAGTATATTCCAAGGGATACTTTTTTTTTTTTTACACTATCATGTCTAGAAGATATTCTCTTTCAGCAAGGAATGTCATATATGATATTCTAAAGCAATATATTTTATAGAATAAATGGTACAATTGAAAACTTTCTAATATACACTGGCCCATATTTGTTAGTTTGTCTCCCTGGAGTCTGAGCAGTCCGGAAGCAGAAGCCCTGCGCCCCCGCACCTATAACGTAATAACCAGAAGCCTCAAGCAGGCTTTGGTACCTATAACTAAAATATACCAGTACGGGCCAGCAGGTGGCAGCACTGTGCTGTTATATTGTAAATGAAGTTTTCAATGATGGCTATATAACTATCACAGAACACAATGGGGAATCTAATAATTGCCAGTTATAGTCACCCAGGGTGACTTAAAAACTGTTTAAAAAAAAGTTAAAAAAATAACATTTTTAAAAATGTAAAAAAATATGAAAGTTCAAATCCCCCACCCTTTCCTCAAAATCAAAATACATAACCAATAAAAAAATATACAAATCATGGGCATTGCCATGTGTGAAAAATGGCTGTACTATTAAAATATAACAATATTACCACATACGGCGAATGGTGTAACGGAAAGAAAAGAAAAATCTAAATAGTAATCAAAAATTCACACACAGTTTTAAATGGCATCACTGAAAATTATAGATCACCCTGCAAAAACTGAGCCCTCATACCACTCCATACACATAACTACAAAAAGTTATAGGGGTCAGAATATGGTGATGAAAAAAATGAATTTTTTTCAAGGTTTTTATTTTTCAGTATTATAATGCAAGAAAAAAACTATACACTTGTGGTATTATTGCATTAATATCGACCTGGAGAATGAAGGCAACGGGTAAAAAAAAAAAAAGTAACTGAATTGTATTTTTTTTATCCAATTCAAAATCCATTTGGAAATTTTTTCTGCTTCCTACTACATCAGGGGTGCACAACCTGTGGCCCGGGGGCCACATGCGGCCCTCAATACCATTCTATGCGGCCCCCAAACATCTGGCAGCAGACATGTATGTCCATGTCTTGTGGCTGCTCACATGAATCTTTCATGTATTGTCCCATTAGATGGGAGTAGTAGAAGTGTAACCAGACATTTATGATATATACTGTATGTTCAATATGCCATAAATATAGTATTTCACTTGGTAATACCCCTTTAAAGTTTATTTTTGGCCCTTGGAATTGGTTCGGGTTGACCAGAAAAGATTGTGCACCCTGTACTACATTGTATGAAACCGTAAATGGTACCATTAGAAAGTACAACTTGTCCCACAAAAAAATAGCTCTTATAAGGTTATTTATATAAAAAAATAAAAAAAATCTGGAAAGGCAGGAAATGAAAATAAAAAAAACCTAAAATGCTAAATTGATTGCGCCGCCACCGTCATTGAACTCATTGAACTTTATCTGAGGTGAACATTGAGAGCTTTCAGGGGTTAATGCAGTGGAATTTTTTTTTTTTAAATACTCACCTTATTCACTTGATTGCATAGAGGCCACCGCGGCCATCTTGATTGAAGACACCGTGCAAAAGCTTTGTGGCAAATGACATTTTCCCTGAAATTCGGATCGAAGTCCACTTTGGATACTTTGATTCCCTATACCCTAATGGCAAACTAATACTTTATGTATAGCTGAAGGCAACAGCGTGATTGCTAATATTATTATATATTGTGATGGCGAAGACATTATTAATTTCTATGCAAAACATCTAGGGGAGATTGTATAACACATGGAAGTGCTATATCCTTCAGAGGATAAACAGTGGCTTTCTGCTCTTCATTTGGCCATCAGGAAAGTATGTGCCCCCTGTGATGCCACTTTCTCTGTAGCTCTGCGTGGGGAAAAAAAACATTACAAAATCAAAATTTCAATAACGTGAAAGCAAAGCAAAAAAATTGAGGTCTATGGGAGACAAATGCCAGGAAATGCGGGGAAAATGACACTCCCACTGCACATTGTGTTATTTTATTTATTTTTAAAGCCATTGATCCAAAAAACACCACTACAAAAAACTTTTTTGCCTAAAGTGCGGCAACAAAAAAGGACAACAATAATGCACAGCAAAACACTTCAAAAACTCCAGAAAAAAAAGCTATGTGTGACACCACCCTGAATTAAAGAATAGATTTTTTCATTTTGGAAATAAAGTTCTGTTCTGTCTTCCTTATCTGTGAGTGGGACGTAGATTGACAGGCAGCTAAACTTATTGACACAGGAGTATCATCCACTTCAACTTTTATTGCAAGGATTGGGTACACCTTAGAACAGAAAGAAACATGCTTACTATAGTGAATGACCCTGTGGCAATATGCTATAACACAGGCATGCCCAACCTGCAGCCCTCCAGATGTTGCAAAACTACAACTCCCAGCATGCCCGGATAGCCTATAGCTATCAACCTACAGCAGGGCATGGCAGGAGTTGTAGTTTTAAAACAGCTGGAGGGCTGCAGGTTGAGCATCCCTGCTATAACACATTACATTACAAAGCTATACAAAAAACAGCTGTAAAACGCTCAACAAGCAAAAACCAAAGCTTCCCTATCGGCATGGTTCTCACCTGAGCGTTTTACAGCACGTACAATCGCGCTGTAAAACGCCCGACGCCCCAAGAAGTACAGGAGCTTCTTTGGGGCGCATTGTTGCGTGTTCCCGCACATAGACCTAGCGGGAATGCGCTAAAATGGGCGTTTGCTTGTTTCCTTGGCACATATGTAAACACCCAATAAGCACGCTTGTAAACAGCGCTTATCGGGTACGCTTATGTGTGAACCCGGCCTGACAGTTGATCTTGGATAAGATGGTTGCTAAGAGCTCAGTTGATGACACAAGGGTCATAGGTAATAAGATACAGTGGCTCTCATGGCACAGTACGGTTGAGTATACAAGTTTTATCCGGAGTAGATTCCTTAAAACTTTTTCCTGATTCTGGTAGTTTGTGACTATGAATATGATAAATATTCTGATTTTGTAGTACTAGTACCAGAGCAGTATGTTTGAATTAGATTATAGAATACATTGCTTGCTTTAGATTCAGCAGATCTCCTGTATTCTTCGCAGTGTAATGCTTCTTGCTTTGGAACAACTATAAAAACCTGACGTAAAATGTTATGGTACAAAAATCTGCAAGACCTACTTAGCATCCCGTGAACACACTGTGTGTACGCAGGGAGAGCTGTCGAGATATTTCTGAATCTTCAGCAGCTAATGAACGGAACAAACAACATACTGCCAGTATGATGTAAATTTAAAGTCATGCTTTTATTGAACTGGCTTTGATTCTGATGCAGTAAAGCATTCTTTCTAATGTTCTTTAGCTTCAGTAGTTGAGGAAGACTGTTTCTAAGAAAAATAAAATAATACCCATATAACACGAGCCATTAGTTGCTCTCAGCTATTCGGCATACAGCGATTTTTATTTTTTTTAAACTTGACTAAGATGATGTAGTTGTTTTAGCAAGAACTTTTATATTTTATTTGCCATAAAAAAAATGTTTCTTTTCTTTTTTTCTCCAGGATATTTCCCAACAAATAAAATCCAGCAGTGTTGGATCTTTTGCAGTTCTGGGGTCTCACACGGTGACCCCATTCATTTCAAGTACAGCACTGATACACAGCAATCTTTGGTCATGCAACGGTGTCGCGTCCAAGATCACTGTGTAGCCCTAGCCTAAAGGACTGAGCATTTTGAAACTCAGTGTGTCCAACCTTTCTTTCCCCACCACAATCAGTTTTAGCGGACATTAATCTAATGTGTATGGCCTCCTTAATACCTGTAATAGTTAAAGGAAATGTGTTAAAAACATTGTTTTCTGCCAGTTTAAACCAGATAGAAACACATATCCTTTTTTTCAAATTTTCGGATCACACATTTTTATATTCTGTTTCCTGGTCATGATTATGGAGGCGGCCATCTTGCCTGAGCTGTTCTTAACAGCATTTAGAAAGCATTTAAAAAGTTGCTGTAAAGAAGCCACATGGGCCATAGACACAATGGTCAGGAGGGGACCTCATTGACTACTATGGGAGAGCTTTCTGGGCCTGCTCTGTGACCTGTGCAGAGGTCAGTGTACAAGGGAAGAATAGATAAGGTTTGACAATCACCTATTGGGAAAGGTGGTTACTGTCTTATCTATCCACAGAGGTGATATCATTACAGACAGGATTAGAATGGCAGATAAGCAGGTAACTGCAGTAAAGTGATCTTTAAAGATCAAGAAGTGGTGTGAAGGATTTTGTTGTTTTTGCTTATCCAATATCATACAACAGCCCCCCTATGTGCCGGGTCCCTCAGAGGGAATATACTTACCCTGCTCCCTGCATCGCTCCTGGTCCCCGCACCACTGCTGCTTCTCCCTGTACACAGATTAAAGCATCTGGTGTCGGGGGGGAGAAGCCAATGGCAGACAGGGAAGGGGACGAGCCTCACTAGCATCACCCGCGACTCTAGGGAGGCACATCCTCGTCCCCGCCAGCCATTGGCAAAAACAAATTAAACTCACCTCATCCACTTTTTTGCACAGCCCGGCTTGTCTTCTTTCTTCTTCTTTGAGGACCTGGAAGAAAAGGACCTTTTGGTGACGTCACTGCGCTTATCACATAGTCCCTCACATGGTCCATCACATGGTGCATTACCGTGGTGATGGACCATATGATGAGCGCAGTGACGTCACCAAAGGTTCTTTTCCTCCCAGGTCAATAAAGAAGAAGAAAGAAGACGAGCCAGCAAGCGCGAACAAGTGGATGAGGTGAGTTTAATTTTATTTTATTTTTTTAACCCCTCCATCCCTAATTTATTTAGCATTCTGTATTAAGAATGCTATTATTTTCCATTATAACCATGTTATAAGGGAAAATAATAATGATCGGGTCCCCATCCCGATTGTCACCTAGAAACCATGCGTGAAAATCGCACCGCATCCGCACTTGTTTGCAAATGCTTGCTATTTTCACGCAGCCCCATTTACTTCTATAGGGCCTGCATTGCGTGAAAAACGCACACTATAGAGCATGCTGCGATTTTCATGCAATGCACACGTGATGAGTGAAAATCACCGCTCATGTGCACAGCCCCATAGAAATGAATGGGTCCAGATTCAGTGCGGGTGCAATGCGTTCACCTCACGCATTGCACCCATGCAGAAAACTTGCACGTGTGAAAGGGGCCTAACAGAATTGCCACCGAAACCGAACGCCAAACCCAAACCTGAAAACATCAAGTTCTCTCATCCCTATCCCTTATATTTGTTGGATGAGAGAGCTGCTTTTCTATAGACAATGAAACCTTCTATAGAAGTGAATAACTTTGTAAATTTGTGTTCTAACCGGTATTTGATGAGCTGGTAATATCCTTTTAGTCTATATACTCAAGTCGATTGAGTCAATTTATTGGTCAACCTTGTTTAGCAAACATGAGCATAGCATGTAACCTTGGGTATCCACAATTACATTTGGGTTTGCTATAACCACTCTCAGGAGCAAATACATATTGGAAAAAGGTTATGGTCCCTATAGTCTTCATTCTGTCACCTATTGCCTTCCTTGGCCTCTCATGCTACTGCATGTTATTCAATTCCCCTCAACTTATTCCCCTTGGAAATTCAATTTCTTTCTCCCTCTTGACTATCAAGGTTCCTTTTTCCAAGATATGTTGTAGAGTAATGGCCTGTAACTTGTCATCTCCTTCTAGCTAGTTACAATTTTCTTGTAAGTGAACTAAAAGGGTCTTTCTTGAAGGGTTATTCCCATCTCATAAGTAATTGGAAATAAGGGGGCACAGTACTGATTTAGTGCTGCATCCCCTTCACTTTTTTTCCCTGTTGCCCTAGACACCCTCTGTGTATGGAACTGAATTGCAGTTCCATTCAATTGCCGCTGTGGAGTGAAAACTTAGAAGATGATGAAGTGCTAAATAAGTGATTGTTTCTCAGAAACGGTGTCTGTTGCAGAGGTCGGACCCCCACTCATCATACTCTAAATTAATGGCACAATTTAGCAACATGGTATTAATTTCTAAGATGTAAATAAACTTTTCATCAGGTTATACAAACATGTTAATATTTTGCGAAATGATCTGTCTATACTCTTAACATCCTTTTACAGAAGATATTACAGCAATTCTTTGATCCACATTTTCACCTGACACAAAATAAATTAGAATTTTCCCGCACAGAACAGGATCATCTGTTTAATACAACAATATAGGTAACATTATATAAGACAGAGTATTTCAGCTGATATTTTGCAATATAGAAAGTTGTAGCAATCTTATATGTACTGTATTCATCGTCTGTTCCTTAAAAGCCCTATTTGTCTTTAGATTGGAGTATGAGATATTTAGGTTCATTTTCAGTAAGATCTGTGCATTTTCAGTTCGTTGAGCAACTCCAGATTGCCACATTTTTCAGGTTTCACAATTTTACTTAAAAAATGATTCATAGTGATTGTTTTGCAGGGGTTTAAATAATGTCATCCACATTCTCTTCCTCTAATCTGCCACATATAATACAGACAAAAATAGTTGAATTGTGTTGCACTGAATTTGCCTGCAATTCCTGTAGGCCCTACACCAAAGGTACAGTTTGTTTTCTATGAGTTGCAGTCTAAGGGTGTGCCTCAATGGGGATTTACTTTCTTGGCCAAGACAATCAAGATAAAGATGCTCCACAACTGTGCAGGGCCAACTGAGACACAGCTGTGAAGAAGGGTAGTAAGCCCTCCAGATTGTGTGACATGCAATATTACACCTTCACAGTTGGTTAGAAACCATGTTGGCTGTTTAAGAGATTTTGCCCAATAAGAGTAACTGCCAAGCCCCATTCCTTGTAATAGACTCCAACCATAAGAGCTGTTCCTCCTTGTGAGAATAAAGAAATTTGTTTACTTTTGCCACCTCTAGAGAATTTCAATCGAGGTCTAGTCAGTCAACCTCCAACCCTCTCTTTACAATTATATGTGTGTAGCCATAAGAAATTGAGAGCAGTCACTCAAATGGCCCTGGTGCCCAAAAGCCATTTTGCCACAGAAAAATGTACCATCAATGGTGCATAGTAGGTGAAGAGCCTTGTTACAAGTTTTGTAATAAACCTCCAGGAGCTTCAAATTACACCTCTGAGTGCTTATATGTTTCAGATCATGGTCTTGAAACATAAAGGACAATATTTTTCATCGGTGGTTCTCCTATTTTTTCTTAGATCATTATTGTATATATTGTACTTCCTTAGATGTTCATTGGAAATTATTTCTATCAGTCTGACAATGTGAAGCTTCAAAACAATGATATCTGATCAATTACAGTTCATGGTTTACTATATCTGTCTTTAACTGGGATAAGAATTACCTATCAGATCTCCATGACAATAACTATGGGTCTTGTGATAATATGCAGAGCATTCGTCTGCAAGAGAAATTCCATTCAGTCTGTGTTGCTGATAATATCTGGGCTGAGTGCATCTATAAATGAGTTTATTTGAATATATGCTGGCTTATCTTCCTAGCTCTGATGCAAATCTGTGATGAATCTAATGATCTGTGACAACATGTATGCAGTCTGGTTTACTATGAATAGTGATGTTTAAGGCAAAAAAAAGCATATTGACTAATAAGCATTGCGTGTTTTGATATGCTGAGAATGATTTGCTTATTTTGTGAATATTAGATGTGCCATTCACAAGAAAGTATAGCAAAAGCCTTCTGGCTGATATATTCTGCCACATTGCTTGCATTTGTATGGTAGCTATTTGGAACTATGTCCTGACACATCTCCAGACCTAAATTTGCATTCACCTGGTGCAAGGATTATGGATTATTATTTTATGTCAGCCATGTTCCCACACCAGCCAGCAGCTGTCAGATAGCGGAGGTAGTGAACTCCACAGGAGGGCCCTGCTTCAAAGCCCAGCCATCTTGCAGAGAACTTCTTGCAGGCAATCTTTGTTTACAATTTCTCACCTCCATTCAGCCAGCCAGGAACCCAGCTAATGGAACAGGAAAGACCTCTCTGCAGGGGGTCTAGGCCAGTGCCCAGTTCAGTCAGAATTATCCGACATATTAGAGTCGGCAGGTCATAAGGAATTATGAATCGCCCGTCCATCACAGGCATAAACCCAATATATATTTGTGTCCCTGTGGCCACGGTGAACAAGCCCATGGTCGTAGTTTGGTGGTGGGAGGCCAGGGAAGGGAGATATACATATCTCCCCACAGAAAGCACATAACAGTACCAGGTTTGGACTCTACTTGTAGCCGGAATCCAGGTGGGTCCGTTAGTCCCAGAACCATCTCCCTGTGACCTTCTGGTCTGGAGCTATGAACCCTAAAGGGTTTTGTGAGTCATTTGCTGCGAGCCCAGAAACGGGGGAGTGGACCCCTCTCTGAGGGTGAGAGGGGCCGGCTACAGGTTAAAAGGCTTGTGCCAGCAAGTGGGCATGTATTTTCTCTGAAGGAGGGTCACATCGTGCCATGTGTTTAGAGGGACCTGCAACCAGCTGACATTACTGCCCTCCATGTGACTACAGCAAAAAAAACATCACCACCCAAAGGTGGTAAACTGACTTTTGTTCTGTTTAATCCTGTTTGTACCATACTACCTGTATTTGCAACCTCAGACCACTGTATATATTCTTTGTGTGTATAGTGTTATTTCTAGTGAGCCCTTAAAGCGATTAAATATATAATTTATTCTTGCGCTGTCTTGTTTCTCGATATTGAATCCCCACGTCCGTGTTTCGGCCTAGTTATACGCTACTGCGGGTTGGTTTCTTACCCTATATAATAATAATTTTTTGTTAGTGGTCAAAGCAGTTCTTCTTTTGTTCAATTGCTTCATGCCAAAATGGTACTTTAAAAGTGATCTGATCAAATGTATCTGATAGGTAGGGCCCCAATGATAAAAAGGTTATGCTTTAGGTCATCAGTATTAGGTCGGTGGGATCTGACTTTCGGACCTCTACTGATCTAATATTAATGGCCTATTCTAAAGATCAATTTTTAAAGTCCTTTAGTCCCTTAGACTGTCCATGTGTTAACCTAGAAGCAGCAAGTGTTCAAATGCCCTATAACACAAAAGAGTTTTTACCAGATATTTATTCAAATTGATTGATTGTCCATGTAATGCATGTCTTACATTGGAGGTTCATGTCTTCTACCACTCTACTCTCTCTGATGACCATGGACATTGCTCTGCTCACTGGCCTCCCTGCTCCTATGCGCCTGTGGCTTAGACCCACTGCTCTTCTCCTTCTTCCCTGTGAGCCAGGCCAGTGGGGTAGCTGGCTGTCTCTTCTCACAGGCTGCAGCCTCCTTCCTGCTGGGACTGCCTCTTTCTGCCCATAGGATGCATGTGCATGCTCCCTCTGGCTCTCAAAGGACCAGCATGTATGCACCCACTAGCCAATGGTTGGCTATCCCTGTGGGAATGTGCTTAAGCAACAGGATCTAGCTAACTAGTGTTCTGCAAAGGTGTGCCGGTTCTCTGTTCATTTGCCCATGTACCAACTCCTGCCTGTTTTCCAGATTTTACCCTTCGCTGCCTGACCTAAACTCTGTCTGTTTTCTGTTATGACCCTGGGCTGCCTGTTTCCGACCTAAAACGGACGGTTTATCTGATTGCATGTTCTCTGCCTGCCCTAACCTTGGCCTGTCCCAGACTATGGTTTGTCCTGATCCCTTGGTGCTCCGAACCTTTGTATGTGGACCTTTGTGGATCAGCAGTCAATCAAACAGAGAGTAATCCAGGAGGTAGCAGCCTAGTGGTTCCCTGCAGTGTTGAGATTCTTGTATATGAGTTAAAACCAGGACAGCCAGGATAACACTCTTTGGAGTATCCCCAAGACAAATATGTTTGGTTGACACAGTGGTCCCCCACCCACTGCTTTACAGCATTCTCTGTCCTTCAAAAAGAGAGACACTTTTTGTAGATGAGTTCTGAATGGTGATTGACAGAGGCCCTCCTTTACCATCTGTGGTATTTTATAATTTGCTTCCAGTGACTCTTGTCAATAGAGTTCCTAGAATTTGTATAATCTTTTTTTTTTTGTTTTACTGTAAAATATGAGAAATGAGTCAACAGTAAAAACATGACAAAAGGTTACTTATTTAATTCCTTTTGTTTTTTAAAGTAAGTAAACACTGTTTTTGGAAGCAAAGAAATGCTAATAAAATTTAACTACTTCACATCCTCCCATAGGATAGAAACGTCCTATGGGTGGATGTTTATCTCTGAATGGACGTTCTGAATCGTGCAGTTGCCAAGCGGGGGCCCGCTGTCAGTGACAGCAGGCCACCCCAAAGAAAAGGCAGAGACAGGTCCCTGGTGTCCCTGACTTCTAAATCGCTGCATATGCAGTGCGTGCTGTGCATACAGATCAGGAAGCGCTATGTTACAGGAGTAATCAATAGTGAAAAAAAAAATATGTTAAAAGGTAAATGTCCCCCAGTGGTCTTGTATGACCTTATGGGGGACTCAAAGTGTAAGATAAAAAATAAAAAAATTAAAGTGTTTTTAAAATTAAAATAAAAAAGTTTCATATGTAAGAAAAAAATTCCCCAATTAAGTAATTTTTTAAAAATGTTAAAAATAGAAAAAAAAATAGACATATTTAGTTTGGTATTCCCGCATCTGTAACGGCCGGCTCTATGAATATATCACATGATCCACCCCGTCCGATAAAAACTATTTTTAAAAAATTGTGTCAAAAAATACATTTTTGTCACCTTACATGACAAAAAGTGCAACTCCAAGTGATAAAAAAGGTGTATGTCCCACAAAATGGTACCAATAAAATCCTTAACTTCATCCCAAAAAAAGTGCCCCTACATAAGACAATCACTCAAAAAATATAAAAATAAAATTTAGATCTTAGAACATGGAGACATTTAAACATAATATTTTGTTTAAAAAATGCTATTATTGTGTTAAAGTAAAAATAAATAAATAAAAGTATACATATAGGGTATCGACACATCCGTAACAACCAGCTCTATAAAAATATCACATTAATTAACCCCTCAGGTGAAAACCAATTTTTTTTGTCACCTTACATCACAAAAATTGCAACACCAAGCGATCAAAAAGGCGTATGCCCCCAAAACATCAAGTATCAGTCACCTCATCCCACAAAAAATGAGAGCCTAACTAAGACAATCGGTCAAAAAAAAAAAAACTATGGCTCTCAGACAATGGAGACACTAAAATATGTTTTTTTTCTTCAAAACTGCTAATATTTTCTTAAAGTGAAATAAATAGAAAAAGTAGGCATATTAGGTATTGCTGCAGCCGTAAAAACCACCACTATAAGAATATCACACGACCTAACCCCTTAGGTGAACGCCATAAAAAAAAAAATAAGACAGTGCCCCAAAAAATTTTTTGTCACCTAACAATACATAAAGTGCAACACCAAGCAATCAAAAAGGCGTATGCCCTCCAAAATAGTAGCAACAAACCGTCACCTCATCCTGCAAAAAATTAGAACCTAAGACAATCGGTAAAAAAATTAAAAAGCTATGGCTCTCAGACTATGTAGTCACTAAAACATTATTTTTTTTGTTTCAAAAATGCTATTATTGTGTAAAACTTAAATAAATAAGAAAAAGTATACATATTAGGTATGGTCACATGCATAACAATCTGCTCTATAAAAATGTCACATGACCTAACCCCTCAGATGAACGCTGTAAAAATAAATAAAAACTAATAAATAAAACAACAAATTTTTTGGTCACCTTGCTCCATAAAGTGAAATAATGAATGATCAAAAAATCATATGTACCTAAAAATGGTACCAATAAAAACGTCAACTCTTCCTTCAATAAACGAGCCCCTGCACCAGATGATCGGCAGAAAACAAAAAAAAATACGGTGTTCCGAAAATGGAGACACAAAAACATACAAACAAACAAAGAAAGTAGATATCATTGCGTCCTTAACTACTTGGTCTATAAAAATAGCACATGATCTACCCTGTCAGATTAATTTTGTAAAAAATAAAATAAATATATAAAAACAGTGCCAAAACAACCATTTTTTGGTTACCTTGCCTCACAAAAAATGTAATATAGAGCAATTAAAAATGATATGTTCCCCAAAATAGTACCAATAAAACTGGCACCTTTTATCTCTTTGTTTCCAAAATGGGGTCACTTTTGGGAGTTTCTACTGTAAGGGTGCATCAGGGGGGCTTCAAATGGGACATGGCATCTAAAAACCAGTTCAGGTAAATCTGCCTTCCAAAAACCATACAGCGCTACTTTTCTTCTGCGCCCTGCCGTGTGCCCTTACATCCGTTTACGACCACATGTGGTGTGTTTCTGTAAATTGCTGAATCAGGGTAATAAATACTGAGTTTTGTTTGGCTGTTAACCCTCGATGTGTTAAAGAAAAAAATGGATTAAAATGAAAAATCTGCCAAAAAGTGAAATTTAAAATGTCATCTTCATTTTCCTTTAATTCTTGTGGAACACCTAAAGGGTTAACAAAGTTTTTAAAATCAGTTTTGAGTAACTTGAGGGGTGTGGTTTCTACAATAGGGTAATTTATGGGGGATTTTCACTATGTAAGCCCCACAAAGTGACTTCAGACCTGAACTGGTCCTTAAAAAGCAGGTTTTGGAAATTTTCTTAAAAATTATAAGAATTGCTTCTACAATTCTAAGCCTTCTAATGTGCTAAAAAAAAAAAAAAGACATTTCCAAAATTCTGCCAACATAAAGTAGACATATGGGGAATGTTAAGTAATAAATCTTTTTAGAGGTATCAGCCTGTGAGCTCTATGCTGCGAATGGCCATCGCTACAGCCTGGGAGAAGAAGACGCCCAGGAGAACACGGGCAGTCTCCTTCTACTATAACCAAGTCCCCTAAGTCACCACCTACTATAACCAAGTAACCGTACATACCGGAGGGCATAGCGGGAGAACGGAGCGGTGCCCAGGGATAATAGTAAGTGCAGTGAGATCCCTGGGCGCCACTGTACGGATCATGTAACTTAGTTCACAATTTTTTGCCGGATGAAAGGTCCTCTTTAATGAATGGTTCACTCCATTTGTATTATTTAATGGTTGGCACGGGAAAAGTATCTCGGGTGAACAAACTGGATAGCCCTTTTCACTGAGACAAGGAGTGCAGGTTTCTTTCCTGCCTATTCTTCATATGCATTTTGAATACAATGGAATCCCAGGTATGGCTTGAACTGAATTTAAGTCTATATAACCAAAGCAAAACAGTAGATAAAGGAACAAAAGGAAAGCACATAAGCATCATAAGGAACCTTCCTTAGAGGGAATAATCAACATTTGGTGGCTTAGAGTGGATGTTCACCTTTAAAAATCATGTTATTTTTAGGCCCAAGCATCTATGCTGATACATTTATTTCTTGCAGTCTACGAATGAGCATTTCTTCCAAATACAAATGAATAGACCTGGGCTGCAATACCAAGCACAGCCGCTATACAATGTATGGAGTCAGCAGCCCTTACTATTCAAACAGCTGATCTGCAGGGATGTCAGGATTTCGACCTCCATTGATCAGACATTGATAACCTATAGGTCAAGAATATTGTACTTCTGGGAAAACGTATTTAAATGTATAAATAGTATGCAGTGAGGTTCCAAGTTAACTCTTAGGGCAAAGTCACATGCCAGCTAAAAAGCAGACATCTATTTCCATGGCAAAAAGCTATCCTGGAAATTTTGCCATGTATTTGCAGTGGGTGTGCAGCAGATCCACATGAAGATTAGACCAATTGTCATGCAATTGGGTTTATACTCTGCTTTCCCTTTCCCTGCACTCTAATTTACATTGGTGATTTGTTTCGGCATCAACAATCCACCTGCACATTTTCCATTGCATCGGAAAATGGTTGGTCATACTGAAAGGCTAATTGACTTCCAACTGAATTTGGTGGATATCAAGCAGTGGGTGCCTGGATGGCAACCACTGAATCAACTGCTTCACAACTCTCCACATTTCAAGAATTTCCAAGCTGGGATTTGAGTCTCTTGGATTAGAAAATAATATTACATTACATTACACATTAAATTTTTTGTTCAAATTATGCAACCACTCAAATTAATGTTATAGTAATATTAAGTAATAAAGTAATAACTAAAGGAAGTGAGTTATTTTTGTAATAGGTCTATAAACCTTTTGAGCAGTTTTGTGATACATGGGTTACATTTCACTCTGCAGACGGTCACTTTCTGTTTTCTCTGAATCCTGTCAGCTGAGGGCTCATGTAGAGCTCTTTTCTCTGCTCTCCTGATCGCATAACAATCATTATAGCGAATTTGTTACCAAACTGATAAGAATATGACTAAGGCTACTTTGACACTAGCATTTAAATTTTCCGGTATTGAGATCCATCATAGGGGCTCCATACCGGAAAAAAAATATTTACTTTTTGTCCCCATTCATTGTCAATAGGGACAAAACTGAACTGAACAGAACGAAATGCTCCAAAATGCATTCCGTTCTGTTTAGTTGCGTTCCCAGACCGGAGAGCAAACCGTAACACGTTTACTTTCCACCCTGGGATGTGGAGCAAGACGGATCCAGCATGGCCCCCAATGCAAGTCAATGGGGACGGATCTGTTTTCTCTGCCACAATAGAAAATGGATCCGTCCTCCATTGACTTTCAATGGAGTTCATAACGGATCCATCTTGGCCATGTTAAAGATAATACAACCGGATCTATTCATAACGGATGCAGATGGTTGTAACGGAAGAGTTTTTGCTGATCCCTGCCGGATCTAAAAAAAAGCTAGTGTGAAAGTATCCTTAAATGAGTGTTTTTGAGATCAGAGATATGAGCAATACATGAGCCGTCATCTGATGGGAAAATCTGCAGATAGACTTAACGTTAACCCCTGTATCTCAAAAAAACTGCTGGAATTGTGTAATAAAGGCCAATTGCAAAAATTATTTTTAGCCCAAAATAGGTAAAATGCGGTCTTAAAAACAAATTGCCCCAAAGGTGTCCACAGCCTTTAACTCCTTCTTGACATTTGACAGACATTTGCATCATAATGGCAAATGGGATGTGCAGAGTTTAGGGTAAAAGTAATCCAAGAATCATATGTTCAAAAAAAAACTGCAAAAAATAAAAATGCATAAGGATGTAAAATCAAAATTGCGCTCAAATAATGAAAAAAAAATGAATATACTTAGTATAGCCATATCTGAAAATGTCCGAATTTTTACAATATAAAAGTATTTATCCTGTCTGGTGAACTCTGTATCGTAAAGTAAATCAAAATGCCTTAATCGCTGTTTTTCAGTTTCTTTGCCCCCCAAGTTATGAAAAAGACATATGTACTAAAAAATACCAATACAATAAACTCCAGCTCTCCATGCAAAAAAACAAGCCTTTTTCATAGATCTGTAGATGGGAAAAATGTTGTGTAAGAATATGGTGACTCAAAGCACCTTTTTAATCAAGCTGTCCTTCATGTATGTTATAATTAATAATGAGCACATTTCTTAAAATTCAATTCTGGTCGGATTTGGTCTTCCTCTCTTTTTTGAAAAATTTGGAATGAATTTCTGAATTTCAAAATCTGTTCACCCATCTCTAATATACTAATATGTGCAATACCCACTCATAAATTTGCATGATGGGATAAAAAAGGCTCTGTCACCAGGATCAACCCCATTAAACCAGGCATATAGCCCAGTAGAGTTGATCATGCTGTGTAAAACGATACCTGCCTTTCCTTTGTAAGTGACAGTGCTATGGAGAAATTCATACTTTAATTCCTATGCAAATGAGGAATTGGCGCACAGGGGGCTTCTGCAGTTTGAGCATCACTCCAGGGATACCCTTGGTGCTCTAAACACCCTCTTCTTTAGATTGACAGTACTAGGCTTCACACTGAAAATCTTCGCTGCTCGGCACCAGCAGAAGATGGCGTCAGCATGTTCCGTGTTTGCTACCATCTGCCCAGGAGCAAGAACTCCGCTCTAGACATGGAGTCTAGCATAGTCAATCTAAATGATGGGGTGGGTGTTTAGAGCATGGGAGGCTTGTGTATTCAGCACCAAGGGCGTCTCTTGGTGCTCCAACTCCTTATTTGCATAGGAATAAAAGTATGAATTTCTCCGCCACCTACAAAGGAAATATAGGTATTGTTTTTACACAGCATGATCGACCCTAGCAGGCTATATGCCTGGTTTACTAGGGTTGATCCTGGTGACAGAGCCTTTTTAAACAGCTCATATCACAGTTGTATATTAAGTTTAATTGCCAATATCCAAATATCTCAAGGTATTCAAGTGCTTTATGGCAAGTAGGGGAAAAAAAACAACAGACTGGGAGGGATAATTACTTCCTGTTTATTTTCCTGTATATGTTAAATTGTAATTATAGACAGATCCCAACACAAATGTGAAAAACTAGCAAATGCTGTCCGAAATATTAAGTATCTGTAGAATTGTTTACAATTTGTATTCATTACAGGATATGTATTTGTGAATGTAAGGCACAGAACAGACTTTTAAAGACCGGAGGGGTGGTGGAGTGAACTACTTGAAATTTAGAGTTTCATTTGAAAATGGAAGTTCTGAGAAAATATAACATAAAGCAGATTTTGTATTCAGTGACTGGTGCGGACCTAACAGTGGGGGCCCGAAAGGTTTGTCCTTGCTGAGAGCCTTTTCAAAGGAGATGAACAGAAAGGTTTATTTATTAAGTTAGCTTTGGGAAGCGGCTTTTTTACTAAAAATAAAAATTTTAAAGGCAGCCATATTTTAATGCTTTGACTGCAAATTATATGGAAGTCAGAATTGCTCCATTATTATATTTCAGTAGCATTCTTGGAGGGTTTCGTTTGAAAATATATTCATCCTTCTCTTGTGAAACGGTTGTAATAAAAAAGAAGTAGCAAGCTGTGTTGGCTCCTACTTTAAGTGGCTTCTGGTTGTAAACCGTTATGGGTGAGAATTGGCAGACAGTGGCTTCATACAGGACTGTGGCTAATTATCATTTGGAAACATATTAACATCACACCAGTTGACATATCATAGTTTTGTTATTGTAGATTTCAGGGATGGAGATGACAGTTATTATGTACAAGCTGTCTATGATATCCTACGAACACTTCTAGTGAGAGAGCGAGCACAACAGCAAGCTCATTCATCAGTAACAGGATTAGCCATTTGCCATTATCAGAATAATAAATGAGAGGAGGAAATAATCCAAGTACATTCAGGCACCATTCTTATTATAATTCTGATATGGTCCAATAACCGGACCAAGGGTTTCAGACAGAATTCAAGCTGTTTTGTTACACATGAC
The DNA here is from genome assembly GCF_014858855.1 of Bufo gargarizans. Classification (NCBI taxonomy): domain Eukaryota; kingdom Metazoa; phylum Chordata; class Amphibia; order Anura; family Bufonidae; genus Bufo; species Bufo gargarizans. Next base: position 178,456,376 of record NC_058081.1, read on the forward strand.
TGAACTCATAGACAATTATAATTTATTGTGTGATTTCTCTCTTTTAGGACTGCGTACATGGCCTAATGGTTGTAAAATGTGATACTGAGCAAATGGGTATTTTGTGGGAATGTGTTGACTGCCAATTGCATAGAAAAAAAGGCAACCATAGGTGGTTGCATTATGATGCATCTCTTGTCTTGGCCACAGGATAAAAGCTGCACCTTGCCCTTTATACCTTTCTAAAAAAAAAAAGAAGTAAAGCAATACATATAAGCTCTCATTCCTCAGCCACATTGCAGACTTTGGGGGTTATTTACTTTTCTGAAATACGCCTAAATTAGTCATATTGCAGGTGCAGATCTGCGACTTCACCCCGCTCACGCCAGATCTAAAATTGTGGGAGTTTCCGGGTGGGGAAGACCCAGCAGTCACATCTCATTTACCTGTTTAAGGCATAGAAAATGGTCTAAATGTAAGACAGCAAGGAAGCTGTCTTACATTTAGAACTGGTGCAGGATGTTATGTAGAGGCCGGCGACTCTTCGTAACTCTGGAAGATCCTTTGCCAGCTATGGGCCTTTATTAAGACCAGCGTCTAAAAAGTCGTTCTTAATAAATGTGTGCCTTTGTGCCTAGGATGCCATATACCCCATCCAATTCAGTGTCTGTAATAGGGAATAGCTGACCAGCTAATTAACGCTTAGAAATGAGCAAATCGCTCACAATTCGGTTCAAGTTCCATTTGGCTGAATCAGTCGACTGATTCGATTTGTTTATGAATCAATTTTAGGTTTCCTAGAGCAGTGTTCCTCAACTCCAGTCCTCGGGGCCCACCTGCCGGCCATGTTTTCAGGATTTCCTTAGTATTTAGAAGGTGATATAATTAGTGTCCATGTATCAGGACTTACTGTACCTCTGGTATTTATTCTGTGGGATATACTCAAATCATGACTGGTAGGTGGGACCTAAGAACTGGCGTTGCGGAGCACTGTCCTAGGGCTCATATTTTTTCTCTCTTGTTTGTCACTTGAATCACTAAAAATTCTGATTCACTTCTAATGTTTTACAAAATTTGTGTCAAATCTGATTCATTTATAATAAATGAACTCAATTAAAGATACCTCACACTGTTGTTTTGAGAGGTTCTCCATT